>NC_050597.1:22120000-22227500 GCF_013368585.1 Megalops cyprinoides | reverse complement strand
TAAAGAATGCCATTTTCGCTCTGGAGAGACCAATGAGGAATGTCACAGGGAGTTAGGACAATGGTCAGGGAAGTTTTTTTCACTGTGTTTCTGTACTCTGTGCTGTGTGTGTGTGTGTGTGTGTGTGTGTGTGTGTGTGTGTGTGTGTGTGTGTGTGTGAATAACTGTGCCTGACAGAAAGAACGGGAAAGAGAGATTTATAGAGACAGCATAATATGCCCATGTCCTTATTTAACTCGTCCCAGTGTGCTGTAATTAGTGATGTGTTTGTCAGTGGTGTTGCGTTTTTATCAGAAGCACACTGCATATTCCTCACTAGCCGCATTTGATAAATCCCCATATCAGCATTTAGTTGTCTCACTTTGCTTCAAGTCAGTCTGCAGACTCCATTTTATGATTTATGCTTGTTTGTTTGTTTATTTATTTTGTGATTGCAGCTTAAAAAGCCTCCTCAGTTCAAGACGAGGCCATGTCTGAAAGTGGAAAGAAGTGCTAGTCCTGTAAGAGGATTGGAGAGTAGCCTGATCCCCGCTTCCATGAGGGAGGGAGGCAGAGAGCAGTCAGGAGGCACTTAGGACAGATGTGCACCAGCACATAATGTCAGCAGCCTGCGTGAGCTTTTTTGGCAGAGAATATTATGAGGTAGGAGAAAAAACAAAACATCACCTCACTTCCAATAGGAGGTGGCTGTTAAATCCTCTTGACTGATTTTTGAGGACGAGGGACAGACCGGATTTAAAACATCACTTCTGAAGAGTCAATATTCTGAAGCACCCCATCGCATGAGAAAGGATGTGGTCATTTTGGGCCGTTTATCCACTAAGTTGCAAAGGGACTAAATGGGCCCTCCATGGCTGTAGCCGATGAGGCTCACATTTATGGCTGCCTGTATGAAAGGAGGGGAACAGCTCTGCTTGCCTGTAACGTCTCCTCTCATCTCGATGTGTGGCCCTGCCCGTTAGGAGCACGAGTGTGTTCATCGCCTCTCCGCTGGCCTGTACTGTCTCTCCTCCAGTGTGAGAACAGTGCAGTTGTGCGTTGTTCTTCCACAGGGTTTTGCTCTGCTCTTGGACTCCCCTACGCCTAATTCACAGAGGCTCAATGTGCCAGAAGCTTGATGCACAGAAACCGCGAAGACATAAAACATTAAGAACAAGTAAGAATCCGCAGTCACCACACTGAACAAAATACACTTATGCTTCAACATGTCTAAGCCTTATTCTGAAGCTCAAAGCAAGAAGCTGGAATCTGCAGTCCGGGTGTGTAGGTTGTTCTGGCCTCGCTTGTATAAAGTGTATGCGTGGCATAAGAAACTATATGCGTGCACTGCGTACGCAAGTTTTATTCTTTATGTAACTGGTTGTATTTTTAGACAGGACGCTGGGAAACAGGAGGGAGAGCACGGCGTAAGTCTGGGGCCTCGTATGATTAATAAGGAGAAATCCTTATTTACGTCTCACTAAACAGGCCTCCCGCTGTTTACCCACTTCATCTTGTTAATGGAGGCAGATGATCCTATCGGGTTACAGTCTGACCACTTGCTTGCACAGGGGCCATGCTCTGGCGCTGTTGTGGATCACGGCCTGGAGAGACTGCTTCGATTGACCCCCGCCGAGCGACTACGTCAATCGGTGCTCACGTCTTAAGAATTTTTGATAGAAAGATAGAAAAAGTGGAAAACGTTTTGTTTTGTGGTGACGATTCCATCTTTCGAAATGCAAAAGTAAAATTGTGCAGTTGTTCTGGAATTAATCTCTGGATATGTAGGTGGGTGAAAGTTTTGTAGTGATAGCCCATGTGTGCCAAGCTAGCCAGGAGAGGGAGAGGGAGGGAGGAGGGCGGAAGAAAGGAGGGTGGAACAGATCCTTCGGGGTACCAGGTTTTCTGGAGGAGCAGAGGGGGATAAATTTGGGAACTGGCTGGAAGGGGTAAAAGTGAGATAGATTTAGGACACTTAGATGTGAAGGTGAAAGCAAGGGTCCCCGCAATAGATAGGTGCCATCTGAGAGGGAGAGTGGTGGAGCTCTGACTAAAAAGGGCAGGGCTGCTGTACCAGAACAGACGGAATTGGAATTAATAATCCACATATGCACAAAGGGCAATCTGACTTCATTAGCTTACTGCTCGTCAGACCGAAATCCTGACTGCCAAATGAAACTAACCAGGAAAAAAATATTCTGCATAAAACATTGGCCATCACATCTCAAAAATGTACATCTGTTTACTAAACTCTCATTAAAAGGCAATTGAGCAGCTGGGAAAATCCCTCTTGTCAACTCCTCCACATGCCTAAGGGACGTTTCCAATGAATGAGTAAGTGACCAGGGCGAAGAGGAACATGGGGGGGTGTCAGGATTCAGAGGAATCAATGGATCCCTGGTGTACTGAGGGCTGTTAGTGTACATTTCTGTTGAGCGATGGAGTAAGACGGGTCATCCGCAGTGACACAGCCAGCTGCTTTGAGTCCCAGTGTGAACCGGGTGTGGATGATACACAGTTGGTATGTGCTTCGACAGAGAGGATCTTGATACAAATCTTTACATTACATCGCATTACTGTTGTTTAGCAGACGCTGTAATCCAGAGCAATTTACATAGGGTGCAATTTTTACATGTGATCCATTTATACAGCTGGATATTTACTAAGGCAATTGTGGGATGAGTACCTTGCCCAAGGGGTACAGAAGCAGTGTCCCAGCGGGGAATTGAACCGGCAACCTCTTGGTTACAAGCCCTGTGCCTTACCACTATGGTACAGTGACGCCCTTTAAAAAACAATCCTTGGTTCTGGTGCGACTGCACTTTGAGCTGCAATTTGTGCCTGTGACTGATCTTGTATGTAGATCTTATATGAGGTTGCTTGCAGAAGGAATAAAAGTCTCACTTGCACTGATTATATAACAAAGGCTAGATGCCTTGACACAATGTTCTAGAACAGTGTGGTTAAAAGAGTCAAGATCATCCTACTGTTTCCTACTTACTGCCTTAGATGTTGCACTGCTGATATCAAGGTCTTAATTAGCTGCTTATTATTAAAGATACAACACCTATGAAAGCAGAGTCATTGAGGTGCTGGGATACCAGAGCAGAACAGAGCGTTCTGTGCACAATCAGAAGGCTCGAGAGACAGTGTCTCTCTGGCGATTGGCTGCGTGTTGTTCGTTGCTGGGCCACTGCCCGATCAGTCCTTGTTTTTGTTCCATCTCTCAGTTAAATCGATTAAAACTCCCCCACCAGGCATTAGGCGGAGTGTGTTTTCCGCCGACCCGCTGGGGGGGGGATGGGTCGGCTGTCCGATCCGGCCTGGCGCAAAGTTGCTACCCGCTGACCGCTTGCGCTCCGCGTTCGAGCCGCTGGGTGCGGCGCAGAGACGGGGTGCGGTGCCGTTCTTCTGGCGAGCGGCGCTCGTTAATGCAGCCTAATTCCTGACAGTATGCGCTGAAAGTCATCAGCGGGATATTACAGGCAGAATGGGTGAGTCATCGCGGTGGGCCAGCTGGGGGGATATTTTTGGATCAGGCGCTGGCCTGGGAAATGAGCGGAGCTGAGCTCTGCTTTCTTTTTCTTTTTTTTTTGTCTTTTCGGTCTCGTGTTAAAAGTGGAATGAAGCGTTCTGTGCGCCTCCTGTATCAGATCGCACATTTGATTTCTGCCTTTTTTTGATTTATGTCATTGAAAGAATGAGCGGCTGTTTTTGCCCAGAAATGGCCTGATGGCTGTACTGTCTCTTGCTCTCTCTCTCTCTCTCTTTCTCTTTCTCTCTCTCTCTCTCTCTTCCCCTCTCTGTCTCTCTCCTTTGAGGTGGGTGACTTCTTCCTTTAAGGCCCGACAGTGGTCAGTTCACTTTTCACACACAAGTGCAGGTCATTAGGAGGCCAGGATGTGATTGAATGGCAGTGATTACCCTGCAGCCTTCCATCGATTGACCACTTCCTTGAAATGTTGATGATGGTTTGTAGTCCCTCTGTTTCCCAGCCCCCTCTTATCACCCCTTTCTTTCAAGTAGCGCACAATCACTTGTCCTTAATGAGCTATATATGTGTGTGTGTGCTATGTGTGTGTACATGTTTATGCATGTGTATGTGCATTCCTGTCTGTGTTTGTGTGTATGTGTGTGTGTCTGTGTGTGTGTGTGCATTTGTTTGTTCTGATATATGCATATATGTGCATATATGATATGCCTCTCCACCAAACTTTTGTCATAGGCTATGGCTAATGTATTGTGAGTTCCTAAACTTACTTCTAAAAAACTTCTAAAAACTCAAAATATTCTAAAAAAGCATTGCAATCACACCTCATTACAAGAGACCTATCCATTCTAAAAAAGCATTGCAATCACACCTCATGACAAGAGACCTCTCCATTTATATAACAAATGTGTCAGGAAGCAACAGATGCTGGCTCTGATTTTTTCTTTTTTCCTCCTTTTCCCTCACTTGGTTGTGCTGGAGTCGGATTAAGGATTTGGACAATCCATTGTACGAGACTCATAATGTAATACTTACAACACAGTAATATTTATCAACAGGATCCGTTGGAAGGCGATAGTTAGTTGGGAAATAGTGTTATCATGACATGGCCCAACAACACAGTTCTGCACTGTCTGTTGGGGTTATGTAATGGACAGTTCTGTTACAGTAAGGTGAGAAGGCATAGGTCAGAGAACTTCCGTCCTTTGCTAATGACTCACTGCCTACGCAGCTGTGACTCGAACAATCTCATTTTATGGCATTCAGATAAGTTTCAGATGACGGTCACGATTACTTATTGCTGTGATATTTGTCTCTTACAGATGTCTTTAATATAATTACTCACCTTCAGGTGTTTCACTTTCGAGAGCGCCCGCTTGTCTGTACCATTTTACAAGTCATACCTGAACCTCACACCTGCTGCAGGTTCCTCTCTTCCTTCGGGATGCCTGCTCCTCCTCTCTTGGGATGCTGCTTCCTGGAACTCACCTCTGTTTGCCTATCGCAGGGCTCCAGAGATCCTCCTTTACCTGTGCTGTATTTCCAGGTGCCTGTGTTTGAAGGCAATTGCCTTCACAGATTTGCCCGCAATTCCGGCCGGGAGAGATTCCCCGAATGCTGCAGGGCGCTGGGAGGAAATGAATGGCAACCTGAAGCAAACAAAATTCACGTGTGTGTGCTTTGTGTCGTCTGCGCGGACCTTCCACTTCGATCAGAGGTCTGGAGCTTCAGGGGTGTTACCATGCGTGTATGTTCTCTGAGCGTGCTTATTTTTGGTTGGCCTGACACCGCTATCCATGGAAAGATGCCACCCTGACGGATTTCAATCTGCTACGGTGCATTGCATCACTATGTCATATTAACTCATGTCACCTTTTGTCCTGAATTAGAGGATTTTTTTTTTGTCAGAGGACGTCATATAGCATTATGGGAAAAGTAGCCTTCATCATTAACAGAAACAACAATATTTCTCCAAGACCACCATATTCTGGACTGCACAACAACTCCTCACCATAACTGTTGTGCTGGTACAGCAGTGACCCTCTGATTGGGGATTCACATGCATTAGGTTGGATTTTCAGGGGGAAGATATAACGAATCTGACACTGCGAGTGACAGCAGAACTAGCTAAAGAGAAAAGGAAATAGTTCAGGTCGACATGGCAGAGCCTGAAAAAGCTGTGGTCCTGAAACATTAACATGGCACTCCGCAACCTGGCCTCTTCGTCTGGCTGTGGAAGTGGAAGCTGTGATTTTAGCTGAGCGATGAATGAATCATGGGGGTCCCGTCAGGTCGTCCTGGCTGCCCTCTCCATTTCAGACTGGGCCAGAGATGCGGGGCCAGCCCCAAGGTGGAGGCCATGCCCTGTGGTCTTCACTGTAAGAACTCATGACTAGAACAACAACCCCCACCACCCCCTACCCCCACCCCCCATCCCAATTCCCTGTGTCCCTTTTTAATCTTTGCCTTTTTTATGGCACTATTCCTGCAGTGTAGGGCAGCTCCTCTCGCCTCAGGCTACCTTGCTCTGAACGCACAACGCGCAGACTTGTGTCGTTCCTGTTATCGTGTAATCTCTGTGACGTCGGAGCGACAGCCAGAAACTCCCCTCCCCCAGCTTCTGCAGGTGAGATTCGAGCTCCTGCCACAGAGCCACGAATTACCCCCCAGGCCTGAACTACACTGTACGAGGAACCCAATCCGTCAACCGGACTTGGTCCTAGCTGAAACACTCTCCCTTCCTCTTCTCTCTTTCTGTTTTTCTCACACCCATTGTTCCTTCCCTTCATCTCTCTCGCTCTTCCTCTTACTCCACCTTTCCTTCTCTCTCTCTTTCTCTCTCTCTCTCCCTCTCTCTTTCTCTCTCTCTTTCTCTCTGTCGATATGGGTGGCTGCAGGCCAGGAAACATTTTCGGCTGATTAGATAATGCAAATACATTATTTATAACACTCCAGTCCTTTTTTTTTAACTGCGCTTTATGGGATTGCCTAGCAACGAGGAAAATTCTATTCTATTGAGCAAGGCCTTGGAGAACCTGCAAGAGGGACAGATAGAATGGGGGCTGGGAAACTACAGTTTGTGTGTTAGATAGAGAAAGATACAGATATGGTGAAGGAGTTTAAGAACTATTGTGTGCGTTAGAGGGCAGAAGGGTAACTGTTGCATACGTGTGTGTGTGTGTGTGTGTGTGTGCGTGTGTGTGTGTGTGTGTGTGTAGGCTGTGTGTATGAAAGTGAGATGAAGGTAGGTAGAGCTGAACCGTGTTCTTTGTACAGTACAGGACATTATCATTTCACAGAGGGGAGAGTAGGAGGGAAAGTAGCTGCAGACGGGAAGGCTTCCTCTGCAGGTAATGTGAGTTCATTCTCGCTGGGATATTTCAGGACACTCAGCTCGCCTCATCATCCAGAGACTCTTATGTCAGGATGCTCCCCTAGGGCTTGGTCTCTGCAGTGCAGACCTCACTACCAGCCTGATGTCACCTGTCCTTTCAGTGGCATGACTCCTGAGATGGGTGTGTCATATATCTGGGGTGGTGTGTGTGTGGGGGGGGGGGGGTGTCCATATGTCCTTTGGGGGCTTACTCTGACACATGCCTGGGTGGCCCTTACGACTGACAACCTTACAAGAGGTTATCACTGTTTATATGCACTTGATGGTCTCTTGTTCTCGCCAGATGTGAAGCTGACTTCTCATGTGGTTTAGGCAGAGGCCAATGCCACTGCAGTGGAGATTTAAGAAGAAAAACCAACAGTGAGACTCTTGGTGACTACTATTCAAATTAGGTTGTGTATCTGAAAGCTCTTCTTCTCTCCTAGAAGGGAGCGGCTGGGGAAAGCGTCGCCCTGAATTGCTGCTGCTTTAATAGGGGCACGATGAGTATTTGTTGACAAGGACCACTGTCAAGAGAGGAGAGCTTTTGAAATATTTACATGAAGGCTGAGGTGAAAACACTTTGGACAACAGAGAGTGAGAGAAAATGACTGACTAAGAGAGAGAGAGAGAGATAGAGCAAGGAGAGTGAGAAGAAAAGAAAGCAGAAAGCAAGCGAGAAGGCCCCGATAATTTGATTAGCGTCAACTTCAGCGAGAGAATGATCCCTCTAGGGCTTATCTCGCTGCAGAGCATGCCACATGACCAAAGCTCCTCTTCTACCAGGGGTCAAATGCATTCAGACAGAAAATTTAGTCAGAGTATGCAAATATCCCCAGCCGAAGCAAATGCATTGCATGCAAAAGAAACGAATACAGAATCCTCCTTGGGCTGAACATGGCCTCCAGAAAACACTGTGCTCACCCTCGACCGTCATGGGGGGCTCCTCATGGGACAGAGAGGCCATGGGGGGGGGGGGGGTCATGTGCTCTCCTGGCTCAGCTCGAGTGGCTTCTGCACCCCCCGGAGTGAACTCACACGGGTTGCCGCGTTGGACAGCTGGGGTGGGTGCCGGAGCGGTGGGGCATGCAGACCCCAGCTCTGAAGGAACATTGGGCTTTGGGCGGAGGGAGGGGTGGAGGGCATTACACCTGTTATTTACTTGGCACACAGCAGACACGCTGACCTGCAAGCATGCCCAATGGCCCCAGTTCACACTGACACGAGTTGCCACAAGCACATACACCTCGCCATACATAGTTTCAAACCCACTCGCTCTTTCACACACTCTCCCATGAGTCCTCTCTCACGAATGCACACATTTGAAACTCACTCACCCACTCACTCAGTCACAAGTACAATTTCAATCCCATGGACGTTCAGTTTCCCATGCACACCATCCGTGCACACACACACACACACACACACACACACACACGTACATACAGTACATACACATAAACACTAATCTAGCGGGCTCAAATTTTTACATGTTGACGTCAGGACTTGTAAATAACTTAGTGTTTATTAGACCACATACACCACACACACGCACACACACACACACACACACGCGCGCGCGCGCATGCACACACACACACACACACACACAGGCACGCACACACCAGAGAGGGAAAGGGCAGTCAGTGTGTGCCAGAGTTGTAGATCCAAAATAAAAGGAGGCTGCAGTGAAAAAGTGCATGCAGAGACTTGGCTGCCGCTCAGGACTTTGTGGCTGGGTGAAAGAGTGCATGCCCTGGACCCGGAGCTGACTGCGGGCAACAAGAGTCCCTCTCCCCAGCAGGAGCATCATGGGAATGCAGGCCCCATGCTCGTCTTCCAGGGAGGACAGTTGGTGAATAGCTGGCTCTTCTTGCCTGCTTCCGTCCACCTGTGTCATTTCTGTATCAACGCATCAGAGCTATACACTGACTCTCCTGGCTCTCTGGGGGAGTTTATCCCACCTGACTGCAGATAGTCATGGGCGTTCATTTGCCCAGCACCCTCTGAACATTGCCTGATTTCATCAGATTCCCTGGGTTAGTCCACCCACGCTTCATTGAGGTGTTACATGATTTTTTTTTGCCAAGCAAAACACATTGAATACACGGAAGGAAAACAGTTAGGTTAGGACAGGGGGCTTGAAACTGCAGTTTAACACATACTGTAAGAGCCCAGTTCCCCAACCTTCCAGCCTGTAGAGTCGCACAACCTGCCAAGATGGTACAAACCTAAATGCCATTTGGTCAGTTCCAAGTTTATTTTCCCCCCTTATTCAGGGTGATGTTGATGGGCGGGGTGCAGTGTCAGCGAATCTCGAAGTTTTATACACTCATCCACGCTTAGTAAATTTTAATTTGAACCGTCCCGTTGGCCAGCGGTGCTTGAAAGCGGAGCTCCTCTCGTGTAATTATGTTTGTCAAAACTGGGATATTCTGTCAACCCATGCTTGACAACCCGCTGATCCTAGCAGGGAGTACCAGCAGCAGCAGCAGGAGTGGCAGCTCAGCACTGATACCCAATGCTGCCTGTTTATGAAAAGCTAGGCAGCCTTGCAGTATTCATAGTGTGGGAGGATAGCTGGGGATATGAAGATGGCCAGAGAGACTTGTGAGAGCTGTCGAGGAGGTGGGGGGTGAGATGGGGAAGGGGGATGGGGGTCGGTTAGTCTACTCCTGTTTATCATCTTATTACATTGCCATATTGATCGGGGATTATTCCGACCAGTCATGTACTCCCACTCTCTCCTTCCCACTCTATCTCTCTCCCTCATTCTCTCTCTCTGAACATATCTCTTATATGCTCTGTGTGTCGTTGCTGCAGTGTGTGAGGGAGGTCTGGGCTCTGACCTGAGCAGCTCTGTAACTGATTGTCTTCTTCCGTGTGTAGCTCATGATAGGTCAGAGCAGAGCACTGCGTGTTCTGACAGAACGCAGACAGCTGGTCAGGCCTGGTTAGTCGCAGTGCTGTCAGCTGACCCACTTAGTGAGAACACAGTCCACTGGTCCCTGTCAGCTTGTGAAAAAGGCTGAGTAGGTCGCTCTCTGGTCTTGTGCTTGTTGAACGAAGCAAAGGCACTGATAATTTTCCAGTATGGGGCCCCTCTAATGACCCAATAGACAGAAAGTGGCTGGCCTCACACCCTGATCTTCCTGTGCATATGTGTATGTGTGTGTGTGTATATGTGTGCTTGTGCATGTGTCTATGGGAGATATTGTATAACATGAATGTGAATGAGCCCAGTGAATGCAGACCTGTCCTTGCTTCATGCCTGTAGTCAATAAACAGCACAGAGAAGCGAAGCCCTAATTCATCTCACTATTCATGCTGAATGTGAGTTCTGCATTTCTCTTCCCACTGAAAGCCAGAGAATGTGGAGATGGAGCGGAGCTCTAACTCAGGGGATTCAGTAATTAGATTGAAAGGTGATACAGGAACCCGCTGTCCCTGCGGGGGCAGATCGTATTTGAATAACCCTCCTCCTGCCCGCCTCACCTCCTACGGTCCGGAGGCTTTGGTTTCAGGGGTAGCCCTCCGACACCCCCTGGACCGGTCTTTGTGTGGTCCTCCCTCCCGCTGCGCCTCAGTGCTGACAGATACAGCGATGGTTGTGCAACCGAGAAAAACGACCCCCCCCCCGATAACCTTCTCCCCTTCTCTCTTTCGCTCTTATCTCTCCTCTCCCCCCTCTTTTCTCTCTTTCTGACAAATAGCTCTCTCCTAGCTCGGACTGAACCGTGGTGATGATTCAGTGTGGCGTCATTCGGGATGATGTTACTCTCCTCTGCGAGGGGTAGAATGTCTGCCGTTGGCCGTCGACTTGTGTGAGAGCCTCGCAGGCTGTGCATTGTGGGATTGGACCACGGAGGCAGGCGGTGCTGACGGCCTGATGCCGCCCACACCGTGTGGTAGTGCTGGCTTTGGTGCATGACGGCTCTTGTCACGACTCCTGTATCGTGACGTGGGGACAGGTCGCGGAGGCGTTGCGCTCGTGCCCTTGGGCCTATGGCACTGTGGTCAGAGTGGCACCAGAAGGCTGGGGGCACAATCCTCAGGAAAGTCCTAAAAAAGAGAGACCATATCTTGGCGCTCAGGTGCTTGGCACAACAGGGATGCATTGGGAAAAATGCCATTGATGGACAGTCTCGGCAGGCACTGGGATTTTCTGATGTTTATGTAGGAATGGATTCGGGCAGATGAAGGGCTGGTGAATAGATCAGTGATTGTTATGCAGTTTACTTAGGCTGGGAGTGTAATTCTGCTCCTGTTGACTCCAATGAGACAGGAGGGGTTGGGGAGGAGACAGAGAGGGAGGCAGTGAGACACAGGAAGATAAAGAGAGGGAAAGATGCAGGGAGAGAAAGAGCTTTTTCTGTGTGTCCCTGCTTTCTCGGTCTTGGGGGGGACGAGGCATAAGGAATGAGAGGTATCCCCAGGGCGTCTCGGGTGCACCTGTGGAGTCATGCTTTTGCAGGCCTCCTCCGCCCCTTTTGGGGGTTATGAGCCGTTTGGCTCTGCTGTGAGTAGCACAGATATGGAGTACAGACAGTGAAACTGAATGTGGGGTGGAATTCTGGAGTTCATTTGGAATTCATCTTGGATTCCTGGCGATGTTCAGAGGTTCCAGGCAGAGTGAAGGGGAGTGGTCCTAATGTGGCTGGCTGCAGCCAATCACTGGCATGATTTTTAGGCCTGGCATTAAAGTGCCCATCTGTTTACTGTTAGGTGTAGTGTGTGTGTGTGTGTGTGTGTGTCTGTGTGCGTGTGTGTCTGTGTGTGCTTGTATGCAAGTATGTGTACCAGTATAAAGCCATGTTGTTTACCCATTTTACCCCAGTTGTTTACATCAACTGCTAGTAGTTGAGAGTGTATTTTCCAGCACCAGTGAGACACAATGGAATGATCCCTCTGTTTGGAACAGAGAGTGCTAATCATCTATAAGCCCTGTCACAGACTCAGTGGGATCCCAGTGCACGGCTAGGGTAGGAGTCTGGGTTTGAGTGACAGCGCCGGGAACGGACAGGGGGCCCGGATTGGCTGGTTTGCTGGTAATCATCGCTGATCCAATCAGGGGTCGGATATGTGTCTGATGGGATTACAGGGTTCGGGGTGGGGTGGATGGTGACTGAAGCATCAGCTTTGATCTGCAGGCACTGCTGGCCCTGTGCCTGTGCCTCTCCTTCTTCATCCTTCCTCTATCTATTGATACCATTTTTGTTTCTTTCCAAAATCCTCCTCTAAATCAGTAGATATTAAGATAAGATATATTTGTCACAAACGCACTCTAGTATTTCTGGTCCTTCAACAGTTTACGTCTCCACATGCTGTCCATTTGTAAGGGTGGATATTTATAACCCTGTGAGCTAAAAGCCTTACTCCTACTACTTTGTCATGGTGTAGCAACAGTGCTCCACCAGGAATTTGAACCTTTAGTCTCCACAGCCACTGCGCTACACTGCTGCCTCTTCTCTCCCCATGCCCTTCTCGCTTTTTCACTGTTGTTGTTTTATGCTTTGACCATGGAGGCTCAACCAATCTGTGTTCAATTCAGGTAGCAATCAAAGTCATTCAGACACAAACCAGCAGTGAGGGCTATGTTCCCGGGGGAGCTGTGTCAGAGCCATATGTGTAGATGCATGTTTTCCCATTGCACGCTACCTGGCTTGATTTTCTTTTGTTCTCACTGAAGTCACTGTGGGGGGGGGGGCGCTGTGCAACTCATGTGAGGGAAAGCGCTCTCTTTATCTTGGGGGCTGAGACACTATAAACCAGATAGTGTGGACACTACTTTTTCTAGAAGACCGACTGAGAAACTGCCTCTAAGCACACAGCTTTCCTCCTCCATTCCTAGTTTGTCTTTTGAGAGCAAGTTTTTATCTCTTTAAATCAGTGAGCTTGGATGGATCTACCATGGTTTCCAAATGTTCCAAACTGATTAAGCATGCTGTGAAAGTCGCCAAGATGTGAGGTCATAGATATGTGGGCAGGAAGGAGGAGTGCAAATTCTGTGTCTCTGTGTTTAAGTCCTGTCTGTCTGTGTCTTAACACAGAGAGTCTCTGTGTTTAAGCTGTCTGTCTGTGTGTAAACTGTGTGTCTCTGTGTTTAAACTGTCTCTGTGCACAAACCCAATGTTTATGTGTGTATAGTCAATGTTTACGTGTGTATAGTGTTTCACATGTAAACTGTGTATGAAGGCACACTGTTTCTTCCTTGAGTGTTGAGACTCAGTGCAGGTAACCTTCCCCTCTTGCATGTGCACACACACACACACACGCACGCACACACACACACACACACACACGCACACACACACACACGTATATGTCTTCTCAGTCATCAGTAAGGTACATAGCCACCAATCCAGTTTGACTGACACTCTGCTGGTTCAAGGCCTTCATTGCTTTTAGCATTGAGAATCTTGTTTATGATAAGACCACATCACAAACAGACATTGAACCACACAGGACCCAGGGAACCAAGATGTAGATGCTTGGGCTACCTGCGTAAATCATTGGCTGAAGTCCTAGCCGGTCTGTTCCACATGACCTACCCCAGATGACTGCCTGCCAATTATGGTAACAGTGGTTCTGATGTTTGTGAAGGATTCCTTTACTCCCACTCAGCTTTCCACAGTGAGTCAGGGCGATCTGCATTAGAGGCTATCTGAGCGTGTGCGCCACTGCTCACAATGTATTACTCTACAGTTAGGCTTTAGCGCTGTGAGGTCTTTGGATGCTTCAGCGTTTCTTTTTGAATTTCGGACGCATATGGTCACCTGAAACGTATCTCCCCCACAGAAAGCGGTAAGTTTCGCCGCTCTCATTTCGGCACCTGAGGTAACAGAGGAGAGGTGTGAAATTGCAGTGAATTGACGCATTGAAAACCATCTGTCTGTTCTCCCTCCAGTCAGCCGGTGGGGGAGAGTAAGAGCGTTCTATTCATAGCCGCGCGCACACACCCTGCTCTTGCCACACATCCCGGCGCTGAATCCCCTCTCTGCTTCGCTGGAGAAGCCTTTCGACCACACTGACCAGAAATGTGCTGTACGGTACAGTTAGTACATCAACACCCAGAGTTTACATCCAGGAACAGGAAGTAAGGGGCGTGTGTGTGTGTAGCTGTGTGTGTGTGTGTGTGTGTGTGTGTGTAGATGTGTGTGTGTGTGTGTGTATGTGTGTGTGTGTGTGTGTGTGTGTGTGTGTGTGTGTGTGTGTGTGTGCGTGTGTGTGTGTGTGTATGTGTGTGTGTAGATGTGTGTGTGGGGGATTGCTTTGTTCTCTGCAGACCTTATTAAAATGAATATGTTTTCCAATACTGAGAGAAGAAACAAGCCCAGTATGCTGTGACAATGTGTGAAACTGTAATTGGTGTATGTAGAATGTGTCTACAGGAGAGAGAGGATGTGAGTTGTAATCTCAGATTTCCCCCTGGGGGCGTTGAGTGGGGGATGGGGATACTGTACTTCATCCCTGGTGGGGCGAGAGTAATTCCATTCCATGCCATTAATGCAATTGGACAAATAAAAGAAACTGCAAGCAACTTGACCAGCTTACGCAATCGCTAAAGAGGACACCCCCTCCAGTTCAAATTCAGGATGCCTGAATTTTTTGTGTGGTGATGCTTGCAACAGAGGACTAGCATCAGGATAACACTAGCAGATTAGCATTTCTTTCTCTATGTGACATGTGTGTGCATGTATATGTGTGCGTGTGTCTGTGTGTGTGTGTTTGTGTACACATTTGTATGTGTGTGTATATGTATATGTGTGTGTATGCGTGTGTGTGTGTGCGTGCACAGGGTGGTAGTGGGATGGAATGCATGGCGGTAGCTCTTGTACGAGCGCGATGAGGCCTCTCTCTGGTCGATGGTTTCGTGCTTTTGGCCGGATCTCGTGCTGCCCTGGGGCTTTAGGCTCTGAGGATGCAGTGCCGTGCCCTGGCTGAGGCTGAAAGGAGCTCTGATGAGACACCGCGTGCTGATCTGTCCCCTATGCCATCTATAACGCCCGGGAGGGGGTTACTGCCTCACGCGCAGAACCACCATCCCATCCGGGACAGGCCCCTAAGCTTCAGTCAACAAACTATATGCCAGAGGGAATGAAGGGTTTTGACAAAATAACTTTTAACAAGCAGGCCAGCCGTCACAACTGAAGGCTAAAGAAGTTGCTTTGTTTGTTTGCTCTTCCACCCTGCCAGCCTCTTCCTGTTTCAGCTGAAGGGATGTACACTTTGGGGCCTTGTTTGTGCTTCGGTACAGGGGCTGGCTTATGTGTATGAGTCCACTCCCTCATGTGCCTCGGTGGAACCAAAAACACTGCCTAAATAGTTAGCCCAGGGGAGGCGGGTCGCAGCTGGTGTTCGATTCCCTGATGTTACCCCCCTCTCCCCGCCCCGTCTGACTGCATGGTGAGTTGTCCTCAGCTACCCCTCTCAGCTCTGAGAGGGTGAGGGGGGCAGGTGAGGATGTTGTGGTGCCGGGCTGAGATGACACACTGTACCCCAGTCATGGAAGACTGCTCTCCCTGATTTCCCAGGGTATAGTTGGATAGTCCATTTTTGTGTGCCGCCTGGTGTGTTTACTTTAGTGCGCTGTGGTAAAAGAGTGAAGTGTACTGAAATCACGCTCCTTCTTCTGTCTTCTCTGTACCCTTGTCCTTTCTCTCTCCTCCCCTCATCCCTTTCTCTCCCACATCCCTACCCCTCTCTCTTCTTTTCACCTGTCCCTCTTCTCTGTACCTCCTTGTTCTTCTCCCTTTTCCTCTTCTGCTCTCCTATATTCCTGTCTGTCTGTATTATCTGCTTCCCTCTGTCTTTTTTCTCATTGGTCCCATGTCCTCAATCCGTTGCCTTATCATTTCTCTCCCCCCCCCCCTTTCTTCCCATCTCTCTCACACCTCCCCTCTGCGTCCCTCTCTCCCCTCCTCTTCCCCCCTTTTCCTCCTCTCCTCCTCTCCGGCAGGGTCAGCTCCTGGTGCGGACGGGCCGCGTGGGTCTCGGGGAGAAGGTCCTGCGTGACGCGGTGCAGGCACAGAGCACGTCGCACGAGGTGTGGAGCGGCCTGGGAGAGGTGCTGCAGAGGCAGGGCAGCAGCCAGGCGCCGGACTGCTTCCTCACCGCCCTGGAGCTGGAGGCCAGCTGTCCCATCAGGCCTTTCACTGTCATTCCCAGGGAGCTGTGAGGGGTCGCGGCCTCACGCCACGCCACAACCTCCTCTCAGGGCGGCCAACAGAACGTACCCCTGAAAACACGCCTCTCTGGTCCCATACCACCCCTTTCAACATCCTGAGGACATACCCACATCACCAGTCCCCTCTACATCATGTTATTACAGTATTACAATGACTTTGTTTATTTAGGATTATATTTTACATATACTCAGTTGCATTGCTGGGTATTTGCTGAAGCATGTTGCTCAAGTGCACAGATGCCATTGAATTTAAACTTCTATTCCTCTGATTGCAGAAGTGAGTCCACATGAATGAAAAATGGGTGGAGCTGTCATGTACAATCAGTGACTCACTAATTTTAACCAATCAAAGTTTTTTGTAAGGAGAGTGGTGGCTTTTTGATTGGTTCATTTCAGTCAGTGATTGACAGCACATGGAAGCTCCACCCAATATGGAGTTCCCAAAAGCCTTGCTCTCCCATCACTACACATCACTGCAATCATGATCACAGACAGATATGCCCAGTCTGTCACCTGGGTGACCTCTCAGGATGCTGACAGGCCAAAGTAAGGAGTGTACTGTCCCTCACGCCTCCCTTGTTGAAGATGTTCCCAATCCTTTCTTCCTCATTCTTCCGCTTCCTCAGGGTCATTCAGAAAACCTCAACAGCCTCTCGATGATGAACCTTTAAGATGCTGAACACAGCAAGGGTCTGTGGGACAGGGTTGTCTCACCCTGTGCAGTTATACCAAAGAGACACAGGCGTGCACACTCATACACGCACAAACATGCATAGGCTGTCTCAGTCATGGCTGCAGCCCACACACGCACACGCACACACACACACACGCACACACACACACACACACACACATACAGACACACTCAGGGATGCGGGTTATGCTGGCATAGACACATTCCCCTCTCAAACTCCACATGAAGTTAATCACTGTTTTTATTTTGTTTTTTTTGTCTCGATTGTGGTGCTATGTGTTTCATTCATTGTTTTGTCAGTCTCTGTTTCCATAAATGATATTTTAGTCTCTGACTGGTCTGTTCTTTGCGTTTTTGGTTCTGGTATCTGCAGGTCTTTTGAAGGCAATGTACGGCTCATAGTGTATTAATTACTGTCACTTAACTAAAATCGTTTCAGCTCGATCACCAAACACTGAACTACAGTAACTATAGTCACTGCAGCTCTGTTACTAACCTCTGAATTACAGCTATTTCAGCTCTGTTAGTAAACACTGCACCACCTCATGGTCGCCACCATCAGCAATGATGTTTAGTTTTTAATCTCTAGAGTTGTCAGTTGTCATTGTACACCATTGCACACCAGCCTATAGTCTAGCACTCACCAGCCATGGAAAGGTTTGAATCTTTTTGCCGGAGCATTATGGAAAAAATAGTTGAGTACAAATCATGAAAATAGGTAGTTACTGAACTTTTGATTAATGCAACTTTGTTTTTGACCTAAAGACTGAAATCGGAGGCAGTACTCCTTTATTAAAAGTGTACATTTCTCCTTGCGTGGGCTGCCACAAGATAAGAATTCATTAATAGCCTTCCTGACGATGGGGCACCGTTTGGCAATTCCTCTCTAAAACACCTGTGGTGAGAAGAATATAAAACGGTTGCCAACTGAGTAACGTCTTTTATGATTGCAGTTAATGAAATTCTTTTGATATATGCACTTTATGTCTTCAGCAAATAATGCAATCCACTTCTATTGCGGAAAGTTTCATTACAGAAATAAAAACTACAGCAAATCCACCTTAATTACTGAGTTGCAGTGGCATGGTGCAGTTTTCCTGTTCACAGCTGCGGACAGGTGTGGTATTGATAATTATCACAACCCCTTGCTGCTGCTGATGAGTTCACAGCACTGGCTCTGAAAGGGCTCTTGAGCACTGAAGCAGGACAGTGCGGGTTCGCATCAGCTGATCTGGTGTGGTTACCCAGCAACTGGCCATTGTTTTGAGTAACCGCGGCCGTCCAGGAGTTCTCTGGTTTGTGTATCAGGACGTGGGTGACCCAGGGTGACATAGCGACGCATGCTATGTGTGGAGAGCGGGTCACAGAATGTCAGGGCTGACAGGGTGGGACGAGCCGGGTGGCCGCATTATTCCCAATGTCCTTAGAGAGTGACAGGACAATGGGTGTAGGTGTTTGTATATGTGTATATAGGTGTGTGTGTTTCTGTGTGTGTGTGTGTGTGTGTGAGCATGTGGCACTCAGCTAGTAGCTTAGCTCAAGGACACATTTTGTTTCTGTCTGTGTGTATGTACATGTATGTGCATGTGTGCATGTGTGCATGTGTGTGTGTGTTTCTGTTTTGGGGAACTGGAGGGAGGGTGTGCAGCATGCCATTATACCATTGGTCCTCCAGTGTGACCAATGCCAGTTGAGTTGCTGTTCCTCAATTGTAATCCAGTGATGGATGATATCCCTTCAAGATGAAAGTGAACATTACCTCCAAAAACTTCCTCCATTTGGGTGTTCCAGAATTTTTTCTTAATATTTTTCTCTTTTCTGGGGGTAGAAATCCAAGTGGAATATAAAATGCACTGCAGGCAGACTGAGGCAATGTTGGACACAAGCTGAAGTCTGCAGTAAAGAAACAACAGTTACATACCACCGGCTGTTGTTGTTCTTTCCCTGCATCAGAAAACGAGTCGTCTGGAAAAAAAGGCTTTGCCTGAAAGGAAACTCTCGCACCAACACAGTTTAGGGGGTGATTCAGATGGGACAAGTTGGTGCCCATTTCTCTCAGTTACAGCCCCCCCCCCCTCTCCCCACCCACCCACAGCACACCGTGAAGACGGTCCAGAGGCCCAGCCAAGAGGGGGATGCCCAGAACCGTAGCATCCGGGTCGAGTCCCCCCGGCCTCTGTGTCAAATCTCATTAAGCTTTAATGGCAGGGGGGAGGCGGACCTGAAGTAAGTGCATTCAGAGCCGTGTTCCTACAATGCTGAGGCAGGCCATGTGAATAATGCAGAGATACCCAGAGAGCGCAGGAGAAATCTGTGGCACTGTTATGTATCCTGTAGCTTCCTACAAGCCTGGTCTGGGAGAGGTGGGGCAGCGTGTAACGGCCACCAGAGGGTTGTCCGTCTGCCTTCGGGCCCTCAAAAAAGGGCTGTGATGTTCCCTCCAAAATGGGCCACTCTGGTTGCAGGGTCACAGTGGGGTTGTCATTCATGAAACATTAACATTCTTTAAAAATTGATTTATTACATCCTACAGCCACTACAAGAGCTTACAGTTCAAAGTAATTGTCCCATTACAGCCTCAGCAGGTTATGAAATATATGAAAAGTGGTAATAATTGATGTGTGCTCTTTTCATATGCAGTGAATTTAGCGATACATTAAACATACAGTCCTGATATGGTAATGCATTTATTTTCGGCACATGTTTGTGTTCTCCTGCCTGTAAACATTGGTTGGTAATTTTAAAACAATAGTGTCAGGGACCCAATGGTTCTGTTTTGGCAAGCGTTTTTGCTGCTATTTTTGACTTGCTTTGCGAATGCACTTGTCTACAGTGGCTGGCATTTTTACTTTTTATTCATGTAACAAACCCTGTGGCTGTAAGTCCACTTGACTTAACAGCAACACTATGCTTGCCTTATTGATATTAACCAAACTAGGTCACGGACAGATGGGTATGAATGACAGGAGGTGTTAGATAGCAAGAGCAGATATAGAATTTCCAGATCAGACAGAGCATCCTGTCCGGTATGTTTAAGTCTTGTGTTATATGACATCTCCGTGGAAGCACACACAGTGATTCATGCATCGGATCAAGTGGTATTGCTTCCGATCTACTTATTCTGTTGCTATGAGCCACACAGGCCTAAAATGGCTGCCTGGTTTAAATTCAGTACATTCAGCAGTTGTATGATCTATATGTTACATGAGAAATTCTAGACTTATTCCAAGTGATCTAACATTATACGTGCATGTGTCCAGTTTTCAGCTGAAAGTGCATTTAACAGCTTTGCCACATTAATATACCACTTTCAATCAATTTTCAATGTAAAAATAATAAAACTTTATAATGCATGTTGGTATTATGTAGGATATTATCTACTGTTATTGAACTGAGTTGTATTTTAGGTAAGAAGATGTCAGGGAGCATAGAAGTGTTGAGTGTGAACATTTCTTTAGAGGTCTTTCTTCTCTTGCAGCCTCTCTCTCTCTTTCTCTCTCTCGCTCTCCCTCTCCCTCTCTCTCTGCACAATAGGTTCGTTGAGCTTGTTTAAGCTCCCAATAAACACACCGAGCAGAAAATCGCTACAAAAAATCGAGCGCTGGCTGGCAGCGCCCGGTTTTTCCTCCACAAATAAGAACTGACTGATCCAAATCCACGCTTCAACAAAGTGCTCTGTTGTCCTCTTTTTTGTTGTTGTCGTTTTATTTTTTTGTCACTCTGCAGGAGCAGAGAAAATGACCATTCAGGATTGTTCTTGGGACATCAGGCAACAAAAACACATGCCCGCTTCTGCCATCCCGCTCCATCATGACTCTGTGGTTTGTGTCTATTGTGTTGGTGGGACGGGTCTGGGACCGCACAGTGACGGGTCAGATTGGCACTGTGGCTGTCGCCGTTACCCTCCTGGCGGTACGCGCACGGCCCTCCCTCCAAGCCGACGGCACGCTCGTTACAGCGCGGGCTAGTTAGCGCGCGGCGACAACCACCCGCTTACATAATCCGCGAGCGGAGCTGTTACATAAACACTGATATGCTTCGGGTTCTCGCAAATATCAGGTTTTCCAGGCTGATAAGTCAACTGTGGAAGCAAAATACACAGCGTGCGAGCGCTCGCACACAGTCGAGGACAGAAGATTGAGGGGCTAAACAAGCTAATATGGTTGTGTAAAGCTCTGAAGATCAGTGACACAATTTCAGAAGCTCACATGCGAGCTCAATTAGCAGATGCGTGTTGCTATAATCAGGTTGTTCTGACCAGAGACAATGCAGGACAAGAGCGGTGTCCATGGCAACAGTAGCAAGGAGCAAGTACAAGGAGGTGGTCAGCGCTTCACCCTCCGAGCACCTCGGTGGGCCACTGGATGGCAGCCTGTGGGGTGATTGGCGGCCTGTGGGAGCCAGAGGGCGTGGCTTCCCTCGTTTGCTGCCTTTCTGCTTTTGAACAGAACACATCTGCATGCACAATTTGCTGACCAGGGAGCGAGCGTGAAACTGAGTGCAAGCGTGAGTGTGAAAGTGAATATCAGCTGTGGATAGTGAGCGCCAACAGTGTGGAGTTCAGGAACACATACACACATCGGTTGCTAAAACAAGTGCTTGGCAAGAATAATGCTAACCGCCCACTAATATTAAGAAAAGTGATTTATTACTGGGAAGACAATGCCCTTGTGTCATTGACTCACATAGCCTTGGGTTTATTCTGAGTAGGAGCGTGAGACAGTAGCACATGGTTTGTAGCATAAAACCTCTGGCAATGGGGTCTAGACCCAAAACCTAAAGCGTTGTCTCTTGACTGACAGTTGCAATGTGCCTGATTTTGAACAAATCTGCTCATGTTGGGCCTGTCACAATGGTAATTAGTTCCTGTGGGGGTCCCATGGGAATAGCTCCCTGATGTCACATTTCATTCCCATGGGCTCCAGTGTCTGTTCCTCTCATAGTCCTGGAGGAGTTCTCTTCTCACATGCACCCTTCTGACAGGCACAGACAGCTGGGGGGATCACAGCCCTCTGGGAGAGACTTGAGTCATTCTAATAGTGCTATTAAACTGGAGTGTCTGTGTCAGCCAGTTCAAACGCTATTAGCTTCTTTAGTGTATTTGTCCTGTCCAAAGAGGACGAGAGTGTATGTGTTTGTGTATGTGTGTGAGTGTATGTGTGTGCCAGTTACATGTTGACATTTTATTAAAACCACACACTGGTAAAGCTGATTTAATGATTTTTATTTGGGATGCAGGGTGGGAGATGGGTGCTGGGAGGTATGGAGGTGTCTCTGGTTCAAGATGATTTTGGAGAGATCTCCACCTTCAGTTTATTGAATCATCTGTGTCAGGATTGGCACAGTATGGAGTATGTGTGTGTGGGGATGGATTCATTATTAAGCTATAGTTAGACCACCAGCCCCATCACCATGTATTGGGGCCTAGGTGCACAACTGTCAGGGCTCAGGCAGGGACTCAAGCGCAGACAGCGGAATGGGGTGCACAAAGCGATGTTTAATAAAGCCAAGACGGGGAATCCAGAAAACGTAGTCAAAAACAGGCGAAGTCAGAAAACCAGAGAAACACGGCTAACAATACCAAAAATCGGATCCAAAAACGTAGTCAAGAAAACGGGCAAGGGTTCAGATAAACAGCAAGCAGGCAGGCAGGCAGGCAGGCAGGCAGGCAGAACAGGAACAAACGGCTTGTAGCGACACAGACAAACTGAGACGAACTCGCGATGAGACAAGAAACAAACAAGGAATATATAGGGCAAGGCAGATGACAAGATGGGGTTCAGGTGTGCAGGTAGGCGGGTGGAGCCAGTCAGATGACCAGGTGGGCGGAGACAGGGCGGAGAGCAGGGCAGGGCTGGAACACAGGGAAAAACAAAAGCACATGGACAGGGAAAACAAAAACCAAAACAAACCCGGCTAGGGAGCCGCAGTCCTGACAACAACAACCGTGTGAAGAAGTGAAGATTTGCAGTGCTTTCTAGCACTCTCTGAAACAAACTGTTCTGTCGAGATCAGAGCAAAGCTGGGGTTTTCCATGTCTCCTCATTACGCCTTATGTAACTGTGCTGCAAAAATAGGCTGTAACATTAAAGCATATATAAGTAATAAATTCAATTAGGTGGAAGAATTTAATTAGACTGAACAGCAAAAAAATCTGCTGATAAAAGTAACAGTAATTATAATGACTGTGAATGTCCTCCTGCTTGTTTATTAAAATCCAATTTTGATGCTGTTTATTTTTGAAAAACACAACGAGAGTTGCCGTTAGTAATTCGTTCCTGAGGATCGGCTGTCTTCCTTGTCCGTAACCATAGCGATTCACCATAAAGTGTCATGAGCCCCTCCCTGGAGGCCGGCGTGGTGCTATCTGTCTGTTAGGAGGGGCGATGACACACAGTGCCATCTCACAGAGCTCTGAGGCAGCTTCCAGAGAATGCAGACGGCAAGGCGGGACCTCACTGCTTCCTCACTCCACACAAACACAACAAATGGAGGCTGTAACTGGACTCTCTGGTTCAGGTCTCCTGGTGGCTCCAGCTCCTAAGGGTTGGTGGTGAGTAAGTGCTCAGAGGAGGACAGCACAAAGGAGGAGGGAGGAGAAGAGAGGAGGAGCAGGGACACCAGTTTGGAGTCTTGTGTGGGCGGTGCCTCGTGAGGTGGTGTTGTGTGTGTCTTGACTGTGCCCAACGGCCGCTCTCTTCCTCTTTGTCTCTCTCATAAACACATAAATGAACGGGCGGTAGGGGCAGGCAGGTAGGTGTGTGAAGAGTACAGCCAACAGTCCCACTGCTTCCATAAGCAGTGCCATGCTTCCCCACTCTTAGCAGAAGGACAGTGCTACTAGGGGATGTGGGGATTTTCATTGTGGCTGGAATACGAGGAGCTAGTTTTGGATGAGACTGAGACGTGGATCAACCCCCCTCAGGAGTGTTTCAATCACAGTACACACTCTGTGTCTGGTGGCTGTCAAATTGAAATGCGTCA
This sequence comes from Megalops cyprinoides, assembly GCF_013368585.1. Classification (NCBI taxonomy): domain Eukaryota; kingdom Metazoa; phylum Chordata; class Actinopteri; order Elopiformes; family Megalopidae; genus Megalops; species Megalops cyprinoides. The sequence continues at coordinate 22,203,793 of NC_050597.1, read as the reverse complement.
AGCTGTGTCGCTTCAAAGTTGCTCTGGCGACTCACTGACAGGATCCCAAATGACAGCCATTCATGCTCACCTTTGCTCTTGTTGCCATGATCAGAACCAGAGGTCATGCACACACACACACGTACACATACACACACCCACACACGTGCACACACACACACACACACACACACACACACACACACACACACACACACACACACACAAGCATACAAAGCAAAATAGGTTATTCATTGCAAGGTATTGATTAACAGGCAATTCCTTTACAGCTTCCAGTCATTCAGAACTGTTTTGTGACACAATTTGCCCCAGGGCAGGATGGGATTGATTCAACTTAGCCACAGTGGACCAGCCAGCAATGACACTATATACAAATAGGGCTCATGCTGGAATGTCAACCAGAACATCATTAACACTCTCTGAGTGTATATGCACACATCAATCAGAAACAGCTCCCATGCAGATTGCAGTGGAATTCTGACCAATAACAGGACCTCACTTTAATGCTTCGACCTTTGACCCACATCTCTAATACAGCATGGTTTTAAAACAGATTCATCTGGCCTGGAGCAGCTATACCATCAGAAGCTGTCCAGGCAGCATTAAGAATCGTTTAAATATAGCCTTTGAATAAAATAATGACAGAGAAGGAAAGACCCTCTTTGTGTGGATGTGCAAGCTCGATTGCTTGCAGTGAAGCACTCGCTCTCATGGTGTCACCAACATGTTGTGACTTGCGATGAGGCCTTTGTTCTCATATATTTCTTCTGGCTGTGACCTATGACCTCTTTGGCATCAAGACACCTGGCCAGTGATGTGGTGAAAGGAATGTGACGCACACCCAGGATTAACCATAAATTGTAGAAAGAGGCATCTCAGTTTCTCCCCTAAGGAAGATTCGTGGAGAAAAAAAATAATTGCACTTAACAGTTTTTATATTCCTGGTACAAGCATTTGAAGTAAAACTGGCGTGGGTTGGTGGTGGCAGTACAGGTGGTGTGCCTTTGTGATTTAGGAATTAGAGTGAACAGCTTCGGGGCAGTGTGCAGTCCCAGGTGCACCTCTCCATACCAGCGATTTCCACTGCATGATCTCACTCTCCCATGGCAAGGCTGACACGACTCTGATGGTTGGTGATACCATTAGGGTGCACTCATCAGACCAGTGCAGAAAACTGCTTGCTAATCCTGCACTTAGCAGGCTCAGAAGCCGCCAGTGAAAATGATTTTCTCATCGAATTGTCAACCCCCTCCGCAGGTTTAGATCACTCTGCCTGTGAAAGGCGCAGGCATTACAGTAATGCATTTCGCTGCGCGCTGTAACGAGCCAGGAGCGTCGTCTGCTCAGCTAGACAACATCTGTTTTGTCAACTTTCAAGGAACACAGGAATGCTCTCATAGCTATGCGAAACAGACAGCAGTAATCACTGGGTATGGGTTTTCAAGTTACATTGTTTTGTGTTTATGTGTGCTTTTTGTAAATGCTATTATTAATCTGCCAAGAAAAAGCCACTGAATAAAAGGACCTCCCATTTTTAAACTGCTAAAAGACCCACAACTTTGCAACACATGCTAACATCACCGTGGAGTTTCACTGTCTGTGTTTTACAGATGAGGTCATAAAATACAAAACGCAACATGGGTAAAATCTGTGTTTGCCTTAAACAGTGAAACCATACCTAAACACTAAAGGAGGTGGCTGAATAAAGCAAAAAACTTGGCAGGGAATCTATAAAACACAGAAGAACTTACAGTCGAGGAAAACTTTCTTGGCCAACATGGAAGAAGAGAAGCCAAGCCAAGCCGGCACTGCCGTGCTTCATCCAGACACTCTTGCCAAAGGAAATAATGATGCCAGGTTTCTCAGTTCAGGGCATATTTTTCTCTATTTCATGTTCAATTTCAAGTTAAACTCAATTGGCATGGCATGCATGCAGTGTTGTTGCCAAGGCAGGGAGCAATGACATAATATATAAATAAACTGAAGAGAGAAGATTAACACAAAATCAGATTGCTGAAATTAAAATACTGTAAATAATCAAAATTATGATAATAATTAATAGTAATAAACATTTCATGAATTAAACACTTTCTGCCTGTACAAATACATTAATTCAGATCTCTTGCCCTCTTTATCACTGTCTGAATTTTATAATGTTACCTTCTCCTTTTATTTTCCCTCTAGAAGTGAAACCAAATTCCCACTGAGGAGACAGTGAAATGTGCCAGTCAAGCTGAAAATGGTCTGTATTGGCAGAGCCTTTACAGAATGTAAAAAAAGTGAAAATTACTCTCCCTTAGTCTCATATCAAAATAACAGCATGAGCCACAGTGTCTCCATGTGTCCTATTCATGCAGTTCACAGGACTATCATTATCTTTATCAAGGATACATCACAGGCCAGAATCCAATTGCACACCTAACCATATTCTTATCACTAATTATACCCCTGCTCCTGTAAATGTTTCTTTTTTCCAGTTCAAAAGGAGCCATGCCAGCGAAAACATAATCCATTATCTGTGTTAGGTTTGCAATATTTTTGATCTGATTCTTAGTGATAAATTACAGTGGATATTCCATAAATTATGCTGGACATACTATTGAGGCGTAGCACATAGCGTGAAAGGTCCAGTGGTGTGGCGCAGGCCTGACCTGTGTCAAATCCTCAGGTAATGTGAACGGATTGGCCCCGAAAGCTCCCCGCTTCGTTCCGGCTGTAGAGTGAATGGGGCTGGGGGATTTTCTCCGCGAGACTGCACGGGAGCTCATTTCACAGTGTTTCCCGCCGTCAGCAGTAAACGGGCGAAAGTGCTGACGCCCGGGCAGGCCCCGGAATCCTCGCTCGGAAAGTGCTGGGAGTGCAGGAAGCAGCACGCTCGGCGGGATTACCACGGAAGCACCCCGCAGCGGGGTAAATCACGGTATCTCCCTGCGAGGCACGTCCACCCCTGCAGCCCCCCCCCCCCCCCCTCCTTCCCACCCTGCCATCTTCAGGTTCCATGCTATCTTGCTCAGTATCAAATTTTCCCCTCTGTGACCTATAGCTGACCTCTGTCTCCTCCTGTGCCATACCCTTCTCTCATCGGAGATTATACCTACCTCTCTCCTCCACTGCCAGCTCACTCTTGTGCTGGCTGAACATGGACTCCCTGTGGAATCAGAGCTTGTGCTCATTTCTGCATTGTGAAGTAGTGTGGTGTACAGGGCCCTTGGGCTCCTTCAATAAGATGCGATCTAGGTTTTTGAGCAAAATGGCAATGAGTTGGATTTTTTAAGTGTTTTGCTGAGGGCCCTCATGACAGCCCACTGAAACTCACACTGTCTCACCCTTCTGTTGCTCATCTAAGTGCACGTTCCTCACACTGTGGATCGGCTCCACAGCATTCCTCTGGTGACTGATCACATTCTCTGAATCGGACACACTGCCCCTATCGATCAGATGACCAGTCAGACAAATAACGCCCCCCCCCCCCCCAACACCCCACCCCAGTGGCACCCAATTAGCCAATTCATTTAGATGCAGCAGCGCTAGCCAGATAGTGAATTATGCTCTGCATAGTTAAAATATTACGGGCTCAAGAAGACAGCACGTTCCCCGCAACCGGTCTTTCTGTCTCTCTCTTTGTGCTTGAAACCTGCCCAGCATACGGCTCCCGGGAGAGATGAATGGAATAATCTCTCCTGATGTCAAGTGAGCTATAATGCAACAGGGGGGAGGTCGTGACAGCCCCGCTAAAATAAGACAGATTAATGAATGGCTGGCCCAGGCCTTTTGAATTGACACCGCGCTGATGGAGCTGGAAGGCAGGGGACGTTCACCGCCTGCGTGGCCCGAATAATTGCCTGGCGTACTTTCAAAAACACAGACACCCGCCATCCATCTTTGAACCTCACCTCTCATGAGGATCAATGGGATAGAGACAGCGGACAGCAGAAAGTGTTCTACCCCGGTACGGAACATTATGCCCCTCCCAGCATTACACAGCAGCACAGGCTGAATCTGGACAGGTTGGTGAAGGAATGAATATAGCATGCATTCAAAGACATGGTTTTCCATATTTTAGAAATACAAACAATTTCTGCAGCATAAAAAGGGGCAAGGAATTAAAATGTTGGTGGTCAGTTCCCTGGTTTTCAGACCGTATTTCGTGACATTGCTTTGAATGATAATTATATCAGCTTCCCAGCTCACTGTGCCTGCCCTCACCTCTCAGCTTCCTCGCAGACAGGAAGCAGCAAGTGAGGCTGGGGAAACTCACATCCACTCCCCAGACAATCAGCACTGAAGACCCACAGGAGTGCTCTCCCCACTGCTCTTCTCCCTTTACACCAAGGACTGCACATCAAGAAACCCCTCAGTCAAACTCTTGAAGTTTGCGGAGGACACAACAGTCTTTGGTCTCATCCGAGACGGTGATGATCCTGCATATAGACAGGAGATTGAACAGCTGGTCCTCTGGTGTAGCCACAACAATCTTGAGCTGAACATGCTCAAGGGAGCGGAGATGATGGTGGACTTCAGGAGGAAAACAGTCCCCCCCACCCACTCACCATACTAGGCAGCGCTGTGATGGCTGTGGAGACCTTCAGTCTCCTGGGAACTAATCAATCTCCAATGACCTAAAGTGGGAGACTAACACTGTCTCCATTGCAAAAAAGGCCCAGCAGAGGATATACTTCCCGAGCCAGCTGAAGAAGTTCAACCTGCCACAGGAATTGCTGGTTCAGTTCTACACAGCAATCACTGACTGTAACGGTCTGGTTTGGCTCTGCCACCAAACAGGACATCAACAGACTACAGCACACCACCAGGACTGCAGAAAAGATCATATGAGTTAACCTTACATTACATTATTGACATTTAGCTCACACTCCATGATCTTTTCACTACCAGCGCCAGGAAATGGGCAGGCAAAATCATTGCCAACCCCAAGCATCCTGGCCACCACATATTAGAGCTCCCTCTCTCTGGCAGGCGCTTCAGATCACTACCTACCAAAACAAGCAGACACCGGAATAGTTTCTTCCCACATACTATCACACTCTTCAACCTGAAACCTGCTATGTAAAAATGACAACTGTATCTCTGTTTCTGTTACTGTGTGTCCACAGTGCAATAGTTGTATAATAGCTGTACATATCCATAGCCTGCACTCAGGTGCACTTTATCTCATGCTTATTGTGCAATAGCTCTTCATATATACTTCATTCATTATTCCAAGTATGTGTACTGTGCTACTGTTTATGTTTGTTGTATCACTACTCTTGCTTGGTAATTGCTGATTGCACTGGTTGTCATTTTGACATTGTATGAAAGCACTATGAGAGACACTGGAACCAGAATCAAATTCCTTTTATGTGTAGAAGCATGTTTGGCCAGTAAAGTCTGATTCTGATTTTTAATGAAGTTTAATTTAATATAATTTAATTTACCACAGTTTCACATACATTTCTAGAAGAAGGTAGTAACAGAGGAATTGAACAGATTCCATCCTGCCACACCCCAGTCATCTCACCAGTGCCTTGTTGTTTATCTGGGCTAAGATACATGATTGCCCTGTAAGCACACAGTATTTTGTTAACTGAACAATCCCCCAAAAAGCTAACAACAGAAGGGCACAATTATTCTTCTAACCTCCAGATCTGTGACCAAGCCAAGTGGGTAGGAAGCGTTTGCATGCCATTGTCTTTAAATGAGTAATTGCTATTATGTAAGCCAAACACAGGTAGTTGTGTATGTTGAATTTAAGAAAACATGCTTTTGTCAAAAGAAAAGATATGTATAGTAAGCAATAATGCATAATCAGTATGTCCTGTCATCCCATCCTGGAAACAACTCTCAAACTGGAGGATTTCTGTGTTGTTCTTGCACCCTTTGATGGCATATTTCTCTGGAAATCCTCTTATGAACAAAGAAAACTCCTTGCAGTAACATGCTTTAGACAATATGCATCTGGAAATGACCCTTAAGTAGGAGTATCTACAGATCAATGCATGAACCATGGGTCTATTGCATGCCCAACAGCTTTCTCCCATGTGTTTATATTTGTGCATGTGTGTTTGTATGTGTGAAAATGTAAATGGAGAAATCACAGCATGTCTGTTTTGTCTCGCTCCTCTTTGATTTTTATTCAACAGCTATTTGTAGAATTGACAGCGATCGTGCAATTGGCTCTCAGAGATGAAGGGGGAGGGGCAGGGGTGCAGTGGTATTTTGATTGAAAATGGACACACCATAGAGTCCCGTGTGGCAGGTGTCCAATATTTCAGGTGTGGGTGTGTCCTTTCTTGTGTGTGTGTGTGTGTGTGTGTTTCTCGGGTGTGTGTCCCCTTTCTCAGGTGTACTGTCCCTGTCGGTCATGTGTCCTAGACAGGTGGCGCCCTGTCTGGCCCGCACTCGCGTCACTGTTACGTCAGGTGCCCCGGGTCCAGCTCTCCAGTTTCTCCTGAGCCAATGAGCCGCCAGGTACCCCATCTGCACTCCGTGAGGTGTAGTTCAGGTGTCCGTGTAGAGTTACAGGGGGTTGTTTTTTGCCTTGTGATTGATGTTGTTGTTTACCATCAGCTGGAAGCTGGGTTACACGTTGGTCTGGAGGATGTTGAAGGTTATTTTTGCCACCCTTACCTGCCTTTTATTCTCTAATTAACACAAGCGATCCTTAATGCTGCCTTACTTACACCCCAAAGGTCTGATTACAAACTGTGCCTTTTTATAGAACACACACATTCCGCATCTTTAAGAAGACTTGATACGTCGTAATGTTGAACTGAGTGTTGATTGCTCTTTTTTTAACACATGTGATTGTGTAATATGTGTAAATTCATTCTATGGCATCAATAAATCATTAAAGTGAGAAGATCCTACTAGATCCTATCCTGCGTGATCAATTTATCTTTGGTCGGTTTAAAGATTAGGCATTTTAGGTAACATGGAAATGCTCCATATAAAATAGTTACATTGTGTTTACAAAAGAGACAATGATCCTTAGAGTGACTTCTGTATTCAATTAACATTTGTGCATTACTTTGACCAGCACACACAAAGGCAAGTGTTGCTTTATTTCAAAACAAATTCCATTTTTTTCAATTCATTTTTATGATTGCTGAACTTGCCAGACTGTGTTTGTGAAGAAAAAAGATACCACTTCCATTTAACTGTCAAAATTAAGAGCATAGATTGATTTAATTGTCAGTTTTGTCAGTTACAAGTACCACATGCTAGAAGAGTCAGATTTGAAGAATGATCTTTCTTGCTCATTGATGATCAACAATGATCCATTCCCTTAATCCATACATCCTTTGTTTCTTGCTTGGTATGTAAGGAAGGAGAGACTCAGGAATGTTCTAGGACAATTCCTGGTGTACATCAGGTTCAGTACAGAGAAATGTGGGTGGTCATTGATGACACAGCTCTTGTAGCCTTCACTGGATGTGCTTTGTCCTCTGATACCACTCAGCTGAACGACCTGCTCAACTTCAAACAGGCTTAGTCCATGTCCGTTGAGCCAGCATCATGCCAGCGCGATTGTTGGGTAAACAACAACCTCTTGTTTGCTCTCAAAGGCCCATTCAGCGCCATAAAAGTTTCATGAGTCATTTAATAGAGAGGTAATGCCTATTGTGGCCCTCCCCCCTAAGTGACAGAGAAACGGACACCTGGTCACCTGCCAGGTGTCACGCGTACCCATGAGCCTTTGGAAAAAGCCAGGTGTATGGAGGGCCATAGATAATTTAGTGGGTCTCCATGTAGGTGCTATCGCTCCTTTTTCCACAGCACTGGCTTCTCTCTTTCTCGTTAGTCAACACTCGGTGGGGGGATGGGGTCCCGGGGCTTGGTCTCACTGGGTGTGTTATTTCCCTCCGTGGCTCCTGGCACAGCGTCAATGCTCCCTGCTTGGGCACATCGCGGCGTATCGGGTGATTGTGACCCCACCGATTGCACAGCTAGGTGCCTCTCAATGCGAGCTCCCATCAGGGCAAATTAGGGGGCTCCGGTTTCCTGGCACAGCGTCTGGTGTCCTGCTTGCCCATCCCTGGCCTTACCCTTGGCCCCCTCTGGGACCATCGCCATAAAGGTGCTGGCCTGAAGTCCATGCCATTCCTGATCATCGAAGTCATGGTCAACGAGGCATGGGGCATTAGGTGACAGCACAACAATGGGGTGGCTGGTTCATTAATAGGTGACTGGGCTGATGCTTCTGGTTTATACCCAAATGCATATGTTTGTGAGTCCACAACAGCAGAACAAACTTAATTCCCTGACAGTAATACTGTGTAGTGTACATGTTTTGAAGAAAATACTTTAAAAAATATATATATAAAATAAAAATATTCTATTTTACTGAATACTCTGCTTAAAACAATCCATCATTCCATTAATGAGATCAAATGAATTTTAATTATGTAACGCTGACAACTTACAAAAGAAAATGTCACTGAACATATTACTTACAGTAGATACAATGGAAAAGAACAATTACACGTTGACAGAAAATGACAGAGAACAAATTAGCAGGAGTAATAAAAACAATAAGATAAGTAAATCATGAGAGTATGATAAAAGCAAAATATAAAGACTAGTTTGAGAAAGTCAAGCACATATCATTTGGAAAAAAGATAATGATTATATTCAAAATTGGTTCACACAGACAATGTCCCTTTACAAACTTGAGAATTTATAGGAGGAACATATAGGAGATTTTGAAGTCATGATTATTTTTGGCTCGTTTAGCCAGATCTATAGTGGAGAAGAATTCTAAAGATCATATTTGCTGAGTAGAGACGGGGCTGGTGTTGTCTCGCATTGGTGCAAGTACAGTAACATCTGCTTGTTTTATGTGCTTATGTTTTCCCAAATGATGTAAAAAGAGCATTCTTAGTGAGTGTGTCAGTATTGACAAGGGATAATCTGAGTGCTTGTGAGATGAACAACTGTGTCAAAGACAAACTCAAGAGTGCCTTTTGTAGCCTCGATAAGGTCAGGAAATTTAGAGGATCTTAAGCAAGAGAGTGCTTCTCTGCACTTCACAAGACTGTATTTCCAAGCTTGGTATTAGACTTGCATGTACGCTCCAGCCTATGCCATGACTGTTTCAAGAGATAGCTTGGTGCAACAAGGACAAACCTTTAATCCCTATCTCTTTTCAGTAGGGTATTTTGTCAGATTAAATTACAATTGATAGCATCTAGGTACACTGAGCAAGAGACAGCTACACAACCTTTGGTAAGTTCATTCCCCTGACCCAAAGTACCACCACTCAGAAAGCAAAACATTTTTAGAAAATTGAAGAATTAACTGAATGGCACATAAATGCTCTCTGTGTGATGTGAACATATATGGTGCTGTTTTTTCCCGGGATAAAACCAAGAGTAGGACTGGGAGGGAGAACTGTTGAGTGAAATATGTATGTCTAATGTTCCATTTTGACTATGAGTCAAAACCTATGAGTCACATCCTTCAGCAATGAGTAGATAAAAAAGGAGAGAATCTTTTACTATGTCAATCTGAAAGTTACAGTCTCCCCAGGCCAATTCCCTGCCTGTATCTACTGCTGTATGTGGGAAAAGAGAGTTTTCAGATTCCACTAGAAAGGCTGAGTAGGGCCCAGGTGGCATATAAGCATTTGTGAGTATAAACTGAGCCAGATTTATGAACTGTATCTCAAACAAAAAAACTCCACAGAGAACACTGAGCTGAGATGCAGATTTATCCAAAAAATTGTTAGCAGGGCCTCCCCCTGGCCAGAGGAGGCAAGCTTTTTGATGAAAAGAGTCATTCAGTGTTTTTTTCTGTCAGCTAATTGTCAAAGTCAGGTTTGAATTAGGTGTCAGTAATTCACACATTTATTAGGATTTATTTTTTGCCAAATACTGAATTTTAGACAGCTCACACTTGATGTGTCCTTGTATTATGCATAGTATTTATAATACCTGCAGTAATTGGAACAGAATCTTTATACTAATCAAATTTTCAGTGTGAGGGGCCCACTATGAACATAACATAAACCTTGTTACAACCTGGGAAAGAGAGACACTATGGCGAAATAAAACTGTATATGGCAGTTAAATGCCCCACAACGGCTGACAGGAGTGTACTTCAGGCCTGCAGCTTGGCTCATGCTGTATAATAACATTATTTCAGACTATTTACTATTTTCTTAGAAAAAAGAAATTCCATGTCCATCTCCAATTTGTATAGGTGAGATGTACACCCCCAAAGTTATATAGCAACTCTATACAAATGATACATCATCCGGCGTACACCTGTTAGACGCCTAACAATATGGTGATGATTGCGTGCTAAAGGTTTCATCTCCTCTATTAGTAGTGGGTCAGAGAGTATTATGTTTTGGCAAATAAACTTCAGCATTTGATTTGACGCGCTAACCTCTCATCAAATCAGTGGACCTCACAAGTTATATTTAAAGAGCTTGCTAAATCTGGCTGAGCACTTTCCCTGTTGTTTCTGAAAATCCCCCAGGTGTCTTGACTCCAGCTTACCTGCTTCTTTACGCAAATCCTTTTGCTGAAGCATGTATTCTTTCAGTATGAAGAGGAACCTCTCTCGTGATGAAGTTTTCAGTGAGGTGGGCTCTAAAACTGGTCTGAGGTTGTGGTGGGTACTGGTTTACTATAGTGTGCACTGAGTGGAGGGTCTCAGATAAACATTTCCCAGGAGGGGTAAGGTAGGAATATAAAGCAAGCCTGCTGAAATGATCTTTCAGGATGCAATGAGATCAAACAACAGATACACGTAAAGCTAACATCAACATTCCATCCTGGAGACCATTGTACCAAGGAAGGAAGTGGATGCTGGAACAGTGTTTCGGAATTCCTGCAGAAAGACTTGCATCAGTGACTCTTTTTCAATACACATGTCAGATGTAGTTAATTATCTAATTAATCGAATCAGCCCCTGCTTCAACTGGTCGACTTGTTTTCCTCCCACCACAGAGGAATGGGCCTTGATGGACTCCATCTGGGACATCATCTCACGGAACCAAGACAAGTGAGTCCTTCAGTGGAAAAAATTGGTCAGTGAAATGAGAGGAGATGGCCATCAGCTCTCCACAGCAGAGTGAGGTGAAAGCCATTTGATTTTGAATGGATGCACGTTCACTCAACAGAATGGTGGCGCGTGGGAGGGCTGTCATGGATGGGTTCATTGGTGATATCTCCAGAGCGATCAAGCACTAGCTTGCCCCATAAACCAATCGGATGCCAGTTTTGTCGGGTACATGACATCAGACACTTTGCCCCAGGCGGCAGATTCCAAACAAAGCGCAGTTTGCCTCTGTCATTGGGAACAAAATGTCATGCGATTTAACGTGTCCTGCTCATGCTTTTATCTGCTGATGCACAGAAACCTTCAGCCATGTGCTATGGTGCAACTCAATGATGAAATTAGTAGATTCTGACATTTGATAAAGCCAGACATGGAGAAACTTTGTAGTTTTCACTCCAAGAAAAAACAATAGCATTTAATAACAATAAAAAAGAATATGAGTCCCTTAGATACTCGGAAAGCTATTGTAAAAAGCCAGGTCAGTATAATATCCAATGGGGTCAGGTCAAATGAAAATGCTGGATGTTGTGTTGATTTGAAAATCTGTTGTCATCATTTGTCCATATCTTTTTATGTCTCTGCATAACACTCCCTGCAGCAGGCTATTTTTACAAAGGTGTATACAAAGCTTTGGCATTTTCCATTGGCCCTCTCATTTCCTTGAGCGAGGTACCATGCCATAACTCCACCAATCAAAATGAAGCAGACCTAGAGTACTGTCTGGGTCCCCAGGCACCAGCCATAAACATATTGATTTACATTTACATTTTACATTTATTTATTTAGCAGACGCTTTTATCCAAAGCGACTTACAAAAGTGCATACAGTAGGTACAGCGACAGTACGGGGACAGGATGTGTACAGTTCCACAATGAGACAGTTCTCAGCTGAGAGCAAGGTCTGTTTGAGGACGCAGTACTATCAGATTTTTACAATTACAGCCTAAAGGGCAACTAGTACGATATACTTTCGAACGGCAAACTTCAACAACTTCAAACGGCACAATGAGCGTCGGGGTAAAGGCGGCAACAAGAGACAAAATTTAAAAGCACAATTTAAAAAGCACAGCAATTTACGACAGCACTGATGGGCGGGGGGGGGGGGGGGGGGGGGGGCAGCAATTGTGTGCTGGGTCAGTCCAGGTAGAGTCTGAAGAGGTGCGTCTTCAGGCCCCGTCTGAAGGACTGGGGTGAAGGAGCTGTCCGTAGCGAGACCGGGAGTTCGTTCCACCACTGGGGAGCGATGTAGGCGAAACGCCGATGTCTGGCAGAACGAGCACCTCCTGCCTTGACCATGCAGGGAGCAAGGCGTCCAGTTGCTGCTGAGCGTAGGGGTCGGGCTGGTGTGTAGGGCTGGATGAGTTCTTGGAGGTATATTGATACCTTCCAGTTGGTGTGTATGGCAGTCACATTTACCCAGCCGGTAGGGAAATGTATTGAGGTTGTGGTCCTTGCAGTTTCATTCTCCACCACAACCTCCACCTGCTTTTTGGATTCTTCTGACAGAGGAAGGACAGTGACTCTTACCCCTGCCCAGTGGTGTCGTTACGTCCGATCATTCAGGGCTATAGCCCCGAATATTTTAAGCTTAGTCCCGAATATTTTTGCCCTGAAAAAGGAGGTGTTTATAGCAAAACAACAGACAGATTGTGTAACAGAGTGGAACTTGACTTGCAGTGTCCGAAGGTATGATGATATTTATTTATTGTAAAGGTAGATATAACCTCCCCAACCTACCGATGTCGATCTCCCTTCAAAACAAAAGACAAGCCTCAGGCAAACTTGACAACAAAACTTAACAAAACGTTTCAAGAAGAAACATCCCTGCCCCTGCCCTTAGTCCACTGCTGTCAGGCAGACAGGATGGGGGCACCCTGAAAGATGGAGTCAAAGGCTATGCATAAATGGAGCAATGTATTTGCATGTTCAGTATAAATGCACAGAAGTTGTGTTTTTGAAATTCCACATTATATCAATGGGTATGTGTGAAGTATAAGCCAGCCTTGATAAGGCTGATCAAATGAATAATATAATGGGATGCAATGTCAGATTTTTAGCCTGGTGCTCCACTATTCCCTGGCAACAGTGTAATTTGCATCCCATGTTCCAGGAGCCTGGACTGGGTTGCTGATGTTCCTTGTTTATGTGGCCCCCACTTGCTCTCAGCGAAAGGAAAGTGACTTAATCCCGGTTCTGTTTCCCTGCTCAAAGCTGTTAATTCTATGCGCTGAACTGAGGAGGTAAAGGGAGGACACTGGTATAGCTCACTTCTCTCACCCTCTGCTTCCAAATGGGAATGCACCCATAAAAGTCATTCTGAGACAATCATTAAATTAATACTTGTGGACATGTGTGAGAGGCCCTTTCCGGTCTCTTGGAATAATTGCATTCTTGGCCAGTTTACCGAGACGTGATGTTTTTGTTTGTTGCCTTTTGTACAGAAAGTTGATCCAAGGTCAGTGATTTGCTTCTTTTCTACTTGTGTTTGCATGCATGTGTCAGTGCACGTGTGGGTAATTGAAATTTTGAGTGTGTGTGTGTGTGTGTGTGCGCAGACACATGATCCTCTCTCATTGACACATGTTATCAGAGAAGGAGTGTGTTTTAATTATTATTGTAGAGCATATGTCGGGGATTAGACAGCCATCGTAACAGTCCCGGGATTGGAGGTTTACCAGGGTCATTGCTGCAACAACGAGAGAGGCTGTTGATCCATTTGTGATTGATTCTCATTGAAGAAACCGCCAAAGCTTTGGGCTCCTAAAACTATCACTCCTTACCTCCTGTCTGTTTCCAATACTAAAATGAAGAAACATTTCCCTATAAATTACATACAGAATATTTTCTGCACTTTCATTTATGTCCCTGTGACGTCCCAGAAGTGATTGATGATTAGGAGTTACATGGGACTTGGGACATAAAGCAAGGGACAATCTGGTTATGTTGATCCTGTGGTGTTTCTATCCTGATATGCTGAGATTTCATTGGGACCTTCTTGGGAGACTAAACATATTGTAGCACGCCCCTGGCCTCTGGCGTTGTATCAAAATAAAGACTGATTTGATCAGGGGTCAGATGTGTGCATGATGACAGGACCATTGAAGATCACCATCTAAACATGCTTGATGAATTAAGGGGTACAAGCCCTGCAGACATGTGACATTTTCTGAACATCACTCTGCTGTGATATTGTCTAAAATTTTGGCAAAATGTGTATGGCAATACTGTAAGAATGTTCGTAATTACTGAAGACAGTAGCTATAGTCTGTAAAGTGGCCTATAGGGAATGTGATTTGTGATCACATTGTGGTGTCATCTTGATCGTTTTCAGCAGGTGCAGATATAACACAGCAAGGCCAATGTATTGCTGCTATTGCTGCCAGTTTTTATGTCTTGCTGAAAATCCAGAAGTTCCTTCTGACCCCTGTAAAATTTACTAGACTGGGATTCCGGCTCATCTCTTTGAACGGCGGGGAGGTCAAGGTTGGTTCAATATTAAAAGAGTTTAAACTCTATAAACAGACTGATTCCACTGTTGCCAGGTAACAGATGATTGGGATCTGTCTGTGAAACCTCAGCCTCCGGCTCTGGTTTTGATTTGAAGAGACCAGCTGTTTAGAAAGTGACAGATAAGATTAATCTGAGAATTCCTCAAAATGACCCAAAACATTCCGCAGATAAACATGCCCTTTGCCCTGGGCTGGTGACGACAGCAATGACGTTGCTGTTAGTGACAGCAGTCGCATGGCTTAAACTCTCCCTCTCAAATGTCCTCTGTTCTTGCTAGCATGTGACCACCCTGTAACACTATGTCACTGATGAATGCCATATGCAGAAATGTTTGACTCTTTTGGCTTCATCTGTGCGGGTAAATGTTGAGCACAGATCATTTATGAATGTTGTTATCCTTTCTGCTTAGCAATGTGCCCTGCACAGGAAGTCTGCCTGAAACTCTTTGATTTCCCCATGTATCTTATCCTATGGGGACTGGTAATGATGTCAGTCTGTTAGTGCAAGATTATTGCAGTCGACTCCCATTCGATCCTTGCATTCCTGCATGACATACTTAACATTCTAGAAAAAAGAAGCTTAGATTCTTTCATACTCTACTGCGTCACTATTGCTTTGTTAATACAGAGTAAATGTCAATGGCGTCAGGTCAAAGGAAAGGAAAAGGAAGTAACAACCATGACAAATGTTCATAAGAGTGCATTAGGCCAATGTGTTTGTTTCAGAGATGTGAGCTGCCATTTCCTACAATCAAACATTGTGTCTCCTCTGAGAAATAAAGAAAAAATGAATGTGTTTCGATGAACTCATTGCTGTTATGTAATTCTGTTCATTTCAGTCCTAGAAATGCTTATTGCCTTTAGCGGTCCCTTGATGCAAAAAACAATTGAATCACCTCAATTCAGTCTTCTGAGCCAATGAGCTGCCTCCAGTTTTTGCTCGATATTTCATTCAATTGGTGCATTTTCTCTTTTTCGTTGCATCTTCTGTTTTCTTACTCATATTATTACTGGGAGTTGTCATGATTTGCAGTGAACATTTGGATTAGTGAAAGACTGGAAAAGCTGTCCCCACCAAGATGAGCACACACACATGCATGCTCGTGCGCGCGCACACAGACACACACACACACACACACACACACACACACACACACACACACACACACACACACACACACACATGCATACTCACCCATGGGGGATGTCCACTGGCTCCTGTCCCATGGTACAAAGCTGCCATCAAAAGCCGTTGATGCATGCAGGCCAAGGAATACATGCATGGCTGCCCACATGGCTTTCAATTGCACACACACACACACACACACACACACACACACACACACACACACAGTGCAAATCTAGACATATTACAGTAACTCCCTATCGTAATAATTATACCCACAATACCATTAGTTACCACCATAATTGTGGAGAAACTGAAGAAGAACTGATTAAGTTCTCAGGATAATAGGCTTACAAGTTGGTCTGAGGATGTTGTATTAATCACTTTCTTCTGTGACAAATGTTGAAATGTTGGAGGACAAAGGATTGCAATTGAATCATAATAGGAAATGAAACACTTTTAAACCATGGTAGCTCGTATTAGTGACGAGCTAAATAGTCCAGACCAAGAAACTCAACAGATGGCATAGGTTGGGCCCCTGTGGACCTCATGACTATGCTTCTGGGATTACAAAAGCAATACTGAGGAAACTATATATGCATTACTTAAACTAAGATCACTGGACTCTGTGGACTTCAGTGACAGATGAGGTATGCTGCGGTCAACCCCCCCCCCCTTTAATCCAGCCCTATCATGTCAGAAAACAGTATAGAAATGTACTGCCTATTTTTATCTTTGGGTTTTTGCTGTATTTGAAATTTTCCATATGTCACAACAAAGCCATTGCCTTCATAATAACTGTCTGAAGGTACCAATGCACATAGTCTGTATATATAGTGAGTATGTGCATAGCATTTCAGTTGAAAAATCATACAGAATAAAGGGGTCAGTGCTCTAGTTAGTCACAGAATTTTGTACATTCGGTGATCCATCTCATTGTGATAGTCACTGTCTTGTTGTGCAAACTGAAACTGTGGTAGCTTTTGTGCCATGGAATAGGTTGATATTGTGATAGTCTTTGGGTGTTAGATGGTGTTGTGATAGTCTTTTTGGGTTTTTGCAGTAGATGGTATGCCAACGCTCTCTATAGCATCTTTGCACACAGTACTTATTATAGTTTGAAATTGCTGAACACGTCCAGGTAATTAATGTGAGGACAATCTTTTTTCTTTAAGAATTCCAAATATCACAGCAATGACATAAGGTAGCTGATTAGTTTCCTTCTCAAGATACAGCAATCTGTTTTTTGGCAGACAATGGCATATCAATGTTAATAAAATGTAGTCAGTACGTGTGCTGTATTAACTGAGTGTAGTGATTGCGTTAAATGTTTGCAACTTTTGAGTATCCATTCTTCATTTCCTGTTACCAAAGGTACCCATAAGATTTCATTTAATCCACTTCATTTTTAACTGAGCAGTTGCCGTTGCGTGCATGTGTGAGAGGGCCGGCTATTGGCTAACGAGCCTCACCTGTCTAATTAGCAAGGCTTTAAAACAGGTGGGTGGCTGCTGCAGCGCTGTGTTAATTGACCTGAGCCTCCGGTTGTTTTCGTTTTGTTGTGGCGCTGCTAATATTGGCTCCTGGTTTGTTGAGTTTTAAAATAAATTATTTGGTTCCGTAAACAATTCAGAGCTATGTGTGGCGCAACAGCCAGCACTGCAGGAGTAAAGCATAAGTCAGATTTTCCCTTCCCCCCGGCTCCAGCCCCAGAAGTGTATTTATAGTAGAAATAATATCATCTCCTGCTTTCTCGCTCCCTCTCCCCTCGACACCTCTCAGTCTTTCTGCACCCTAATCACAACCTGTTTGTTTCTGTCCCTGTTGCATCGTTAACAAAGTAACTCTGTCAACATCCGCGTGTCAGCCGCCGCGCTATATCAAATGGCAGTGCCGTGGCACCCTTCCACCCGGGCGCTAAATTTAACTCCTCTGTGAAAGGTCAGGCCCCACACCCTCGAATGCTCCCCCCTGCCAAGCGTCCCGTTTTCATCGGTCCTTAACGCGGCGTCGTGCGGGCCGGAGACCTGAATAACCTTCAGCACTGAGGGGCTGTTGACTGGAGCCCCATCAGTGATCAAGTGACTGGCTCTTAACGGATTCATATCCAAGGTGTCTTTGGGGAATTGTGACCTACAGCAGACAGTGAGGCGGTGCGGAGGCAGAGCTCCTGTCTGCCTACTGGGGGGATGTCAGGATGTACTGAGTGTGAGGATTCCAGGATTCAAAGGGTTCTGAGATTCAAACAGGCTTTATTAGCATGACAGGAGTTATCTGGTACTGTCAAAGTATTGCAGGCTATGAATATATAAGCCCAGCCCTTCTTTCCCTTTCTTTCCTCCTCCAGAGTAAAACATACACACACACAGACATGCAGACAATCAGTGATCAGATCTTTAGCATTTCCCTGGCAGATGCAGATCAATCACAAATGGAGTCTGCATGTTAATTGCGGGGATAAATGTCAGATACCTCTTTAGGTATTCTGCAGCCCTATCCGCTCTCCTGGGGGGGTGGAACGTTCTACTTTACATGCCATCTCTAAGCAAAGACCGAAATAGGACCAAATGTATAAAACATTTTTCTTTCCGTAAACCCATGGAAAGTGGGGTCAGAAGGTCTTATTGGGGTCGGCTGAACCGAATTGCGTGAATTACTGCCAGCGAGACAATTTCTCTGCAAGGTCAACCCAGTTTAACCCGTGTGTCCTGCGGGGGTCTCGAAAACACCACTGTGGCGGATGTGGAGGAGTGATACAGAGATGATGTCACCTGTCTGGGGGCGAGCAAGGCCTCCGTAATTAGTCTCCGCTTTCCTTTTGCACTAAGCGCTGTGTGCAGATGGTGCTGTCTGTTTCAGGGAGTGTGTGAGAATGAGCTCCGAGGGACATGGTCTGAGGCAGAGGAACTCCCCAGGCTGTGCCCCGTGGCCTAGCTACATTTGTTGCATCCGGCCTAAGATCAGATCAGGGGAGTTCTTTTGTGTTGGTGTCTGGCATATCCCAGGTCAGGAGTTTAATTTAAGTCGCTGCAAAGGAGAAAAAAACAGATGCATCCAGGTTGACAAATATAAAGAAGATTGATATCAGTATTTCATCTCTCAGTGTCATCGTGTCAGATTACTTTTTTCAGCCTCCAGTTTATGAAACTCCCGTCTCTCAGGTCCAGGAGTTATTAACAGTTCTTGTATTGAGAAAATCAGAGTCTGTCACGCCGTACCCAGAGAGGATCCTGGGATATGAGTCAGCCCCCCCTGACAGCAGCATCACTGATGGAGCCATAGGTGGAGGTGGCAGAGTTGCGGGGGTCATGTGTACCCTGTGCTGCTGTGGGGGGCGACCTGTCCCCTATCCGTCAGCTGTCCATTGTCAGCGTGGCTCCGGTTTCTTGTATCGCCTCACCCTCACTGTCCTCGCTCTGGGAGGTGGGGGGGTGGGGGGCGACTTTAATCAGCTCTGGCACATCCGTGCCCAGAGGAATGCACACAAACACGCAAATCACACATGCTAGCACACACATGTGGAAACATGACAAGACAGGCCAGCACACAAATGGAAATATGTCCATACTTGACAAAACAAACACACACAGACACACACACACATACGCACTCACACATAAGCACTCACACACATACAAGTACGAACAAAGGGCTGGGTTGTTATCTGCAGTGAAGACACTTCACCGCATCAGTTTGCATGCATCAGTTTGAACAGTAACAACACTGCTTGTTCATTCGTGTCTGTGGTCATTGTGTCCTCTATATTCGAGTGTGTGTTCAGTTTGACTGTGTGCCTTGTTCTTCTGTATCTGTGCACCAGGGTGCATGCTAATGACTCTACACATTTTGGACTGTACTGTACATACAGAATATGATGGGGTGGGAGTGTGGTCCAGTAGTTAAGGTGCTAGTCCAGCAGCCAAAAGATTGCAGGTTTGATTTAAAGGGTATTGAAGGATACCCTTGAACAAAGTACTTCACATGCACTGCTTTGGCAAACACCTTACTGGATGACTACTTATGTAAAAAATAACAAATGATGTATTATGGCATGTTGCGTAGCTAGAGGTCAGAACTGTAGTACCACTGACAGCTTCAAAAAATGGAAGCTGTTGTCTTGTGGGTGTTTATTCAAATTTGCTGTTCATCTAGCCACTGATAAATGTATGAATCTTTTCTGAATATACCCATGCATGTCAAATCATTCATTTTTTTTAAACCCCTCTACAGGCAGGAGCGGTATCTCAACAAGTTGTTTTTTTTCCCATAAAGCAATCAAGCTACTGCGACATAAAAGCCTCAGGAGAACAGCTAATTTATTCACAGTGGTGTGCAACACAAACAGTACAAATGCATTTATCACAGGCCCCTATGAGTTTGCAAATGGCAGTGTAATTTCACCTGCTGCAATATAACGTGTAATTTTCCCTCTCCTTGATACGGCATAACTCTGTAACCTCTGTCACACGCTGAACTGGGCTTTGCCGTGGTTTTCTTTTGTCTAATACAGATGTATAGCTCTGTTGTGATCAAACAGCTCTTTGATGTTGTAATACTGAACTCATTGTGTTTGCTGAATACATTAGCTGAGCACATGGCACGCTGCACAATGCCTCATACTCGGATACATGAAGGAGCTTCATTCACTCCCATGAATAAATAACAATGGCAATAATGAGGCACAACAGGCTGCTAACGAAGAGTGAAAATGCGCCAAAATTAATTAAATAAGCAGAGAAACAAGCCGCTTCAATTTTACAAAGCCAGGGTTAAAATGCTGTGAAGTGTAATTTCGTTGTGGAAAAATAAACAGTCTCCCTCATTGTATGGAGGCAAGAGGAAACTGTGTGTGTGTGTGTGTGTGTGTGAGTGTGAGTATGTCTCAATCCCTTTCTCTTGTTTTTCAAAATGTCAGTCTTTTATTTACGCAAAAACATGCATTATCGAAGTGTTCTGTACAGTTCTATATAGTAGCTGCAATTTGTGAATGAGTGAGTGAGTCAGTGAGAGAGTGAGTGAGTGTGTGAGTGTGTGAGTGACTAAGGGAACAGAATAGGCGCTTCAGCGTAGATGAGATGAAAGAGACATCTCTTTTTAATACTAGAAAATGTTGCGGAAGAAAAGGCCATAAGCGCGACTCAGGCTGGCTTCTGTCCCCGAATGCTGACCCATCTTCCAAAAGGGGTCGTATGTCCCAGGTCCAGGGGTCCTCTGCCAGGGCACAGATCACAAGTCAAACAAAGACCAGGTACTGGTAAGACAGGTATTACACTAGAGTAAGACTAAGCTAGCTAGAGATATCATACAGTGTCATACAGTGTTTTGGCTTTGAGTAGAGAATGCTTGATGTTTATTAGCATAATAGAGCACATCATTCACAACATTCGACTGCTGTTTCAGCTCGATCTGTAAAAATCTGCATGGAAGCCTGAATCCTGGTCCAGTCTCTATGTCTGATCTTCTCTGCCACTCCAATTGTCTCAATCTCACACCCCCTCTCTCACTCCCATCCTCTTTCTCTTTCTGTCTTACTTTCTCTTGCCCTCTATCTTGTCTAAAGTGCAACTATCAGGAGTTGTAAAGGGCCATAAAATAGGTGCTGAGTAAGTCTGGAAAACAGTCTGGGTTCACGTTAGGCTTCTGTGAGGTGTAAGCGAGGTGTAAGAGATCAGGTAGGATCTGACTGTCTGAGATAGAGAAGCTCTTGCCTGTGCCTTACTCACAGAACGCACACGGTGTAGACGAGGCACCGTAGACCTGAAACAGGAAGTGACGGCACGGGCGTTGTCCGGCTTTATGTCATACTGTCCTGGAGCCGGTCCTTCTCTCTGGAGGGAAAAAGCACATTTCTATCACAATGTCTATCGAGTGTTTGAAAATATACCTAAAGTCACATCACCATTCTTGATAACAGATGAGAAGTCTACCCCCAGTTTCTTCAATAAAACTTACTGGAAGTCTCAAACAGTGCTTTCCAACCCTGGTCCTTGGGACATGCTGTGAACATAGGTTTTTGTTTTTGACTTCTTTTAGTTAGATTTGATCATGCTGTTAACTGAACGCTGCTCTAGATTTCAGCAGCACTTTGGGTTGTTCAGTTAAAGCAAATAACACAGTTATTTGTTTGGGATGATGGCAGTATGGTGAAACATTTTATTCTGTCAGCCTCATCTTGCTTCTGAGGCATTGAGAGCTGATGTTTTATGAGATTAGCACTCTAGTCAGTTGAAAACAAGCAAACTTGTTGATGGTGCTTTGTTCAGATATATCAAGGATTCATTAGTCAGCCTTGTATGGGCCATCTGGTTCTGTTTAATCAAACTTTCAAACTGAATTGAACTTTTATTTTGACTTTTTCCTGTATCTCAGACACTACTAACTTACAAACAAGTAATAATAACAAGAAATATTACATGTTTCTTTGGATTTGCAATAGGGATGTAGAGGTGTGACTACGGTATTTTTAAGAGAATAAGCCACAGCACATGTCACACAAGGGGCTGAGTCACTGTTGTCCACTGGGACTTGCCATCAATGTAGCAGTCTCACCGTTGTTAAGTGAGTCACCAAAATCTATTGTTCAACAGACACCTCTACCCAGGGCAACATTCATTTACTAGGGAAAATCAGACTGAGTACACTGTTTACTGTGGAATTTCCCCTCTTGGGAAACAAACCTGCAACCTCAACCACTGTGCCACACTGCCACCCTGAAATTTCACAGAATTAGAAAGCTGACTGAAGCCAGCGGGCCTTTGTGGTTTTAGGGTGGAAATTCCTCACGTCCAAGGAATTCGCTGTTGCTCGGAAAACAGGACGTAACTGCGCTTTATGGAAAACCATTAGAGTTAAAAGAGAGCCAGGAAGGAGGAGGGGAGGAGGGCATTGACAGATGGTATCAATAAACTGCGAACATGTGGACGTTACAACCTTCCCGCCTTTATTACTGTGGCAATTTGCCTAAGCAGCCCCACACATGCAAAGTGCAGATTAACCAGGACTGCTGCGCCCCCGAAGGCATAGCCGGCCTTGTTATCTCCCCATGGCCGTGCTGAGACCAGTGGGGCATTCAGCTCGGTGGCGCGGAGAGAGCCACAAACGCGCCGTTCGTCAGTGCTTGTTTCCCCTGCCGTCGTCATGGAAACCGATGGCCTGGCAGGAGGACCGGTGAGATCGGGAGGGGGGTCCAGCCGTCCCGTTCCTCTCCACACCCACGACATCGTTGGAGAGGAATGAAGGACGAGGGAAACGGGGGGTGAGTTAACTCCTGTAAAAGTTCACCGCGGCTGGGGAGGCTCATGGGATCAGAGACCTCGCTGCCTGGCAGCACTTACTGCTGTTCAGGGACCCTTCACACACTCCCAGTCTTACTCATCCGAGCTCGTCAGCTTTGCGGAGAGCGCGGATGCCCCATTTATCCAGGGAAACGGGCGAGCCCTGAAGATGAAAAAGCTCTTCGAGAGCTCCACTGTAATCCTTTCGTTTCTATGCAGCTATTATTTTGAGGGCCTTTGTGGATTTTTCCCGACATGAGAGAATTTTTTTCCTGGTTTCCTTTTTTGTGTTTATGGCACAGCTATTCCGTGATTCTCTGTTCTCTCTGAGCTTGAGGAATTTCATAAGCTTTATTTTTTTTGAACGTGCTGACTCAGTCACCCACTTGACTCATGCATGAATTGTACACACCACCACGCCTAAACGAGTGAAATACCACAAATGCATATTTATCTAATGTTGGCCAGCAGGAGGGCCTACCAAATGAGCTGACATGGATAATATTATAAATTATAACCACCATTACTGCTTCGAGTGGCACAGACTTAACCCACCATCTCAGGAGTGGTGATACAGGTGTGCTCTGTATCTGAAGAGAGCTCTGTGACTCACAACCATTTCAGATGCGTAACGTCTGATCACAGTCCACCTCTCACATTCCATCTATTAATTGAATCATTCGCTTAGGCACTCACATAGCTTACATCAAACATAATATCCATTTACACAGCTGGATATTTAATAAAGGTTAAGTACGCTGCTCTAGGGTCCAAAGGGAGTGCCCCAAATGGGAATTGAACCTGCAATCCTTAGATCACGAGGCAAATTCTTGTAACTCTGTGCTACACACTGCTTTTGGCTTGCTCGTCACAGAACTGTGAGGCCAGAGCATTGTTCACACAGTCAGTGGTGTTCTCTCAGGCATGAACTCTGTGATATTTTAATTGATTTACACTATGTCCAGAACACCCCCTTCCCCCGACCCCTACCCCCCAGCACAAACGCCACCTTTCTCCCCTCCCATATCCCTCAGCGCTGGCCATCGCAGACGAGCTGTCAGGAATAGCGCGCATAGCCTCTCGTCTCAGTTTCCTTGCTAGAAATAAAAGAGAGGCGCTCTGTAATGCACGGCAGTATTCTTCTCCTGGCTATGCCACAGCCTCTGCTTGGCCCGCCACTTTACAAGATTTGCTACAAGAGTGAGAGACGGACAGATAGCGAGAATCTAAATCTTCTTGAATCCTCCTGCTGCTCATGAACCGAGGGACGATTTCACTTTCTTTCCATCGAACTCTCTCTCATTTAATTTTATTATTTTTTTAAAATTCAACTGCAGTTTGTTGGAAATGTAGAGACATAGAGAAGGAAAATAAGAAAAGGCAGGGGGACTGAAACAGTACGAGAGGGAAAGAGAGAGGGAGAAAGAGCAGTGAGAGACAGCGATAAAGGGACTGCAGCATTGGAGCGCCCCAGCGCAGCTGGCTACTACCACTGCATGCCATTCCACTCCAAGTGCAGGGTCACTCGATCTCTTTACCCTCTGCTGCGGTCTCGCGGAGCTGAGCTGCAGAGGAGGTGTTAATTCAGGTGTATGTCATGGGAAGTCTGTTAGGCAGGCCTCTTTCGGACAAGCTCCATGGGCCAAATTCCCTCCCCTCCTCCGGTTGAGGTTTGGCATGCTGTTCAGCTGCTGCTGGAAATGCCTGCCCTCTGTTTTTGGTGCCATCGTGCTGCGTGTGTGACATTCTCCCGGTTAAGGTGCATCTGCACGTCCTGTGCCAAGATGTGAGCGCAACCATTGCTTTTTTTTTTTTTTTACAGACAGTTGCACAGCCTTTGCCTGGGCCTAGGGGGGGAGCGCTGTGATTGGCTAGAATGTGGGCGGGTTGGGATGTGATTTGGCGCTGGCAGGGGATGTCTGTTCTCTGACTGTCCATGCAGTCAAAAGTACCCAGAGATTCCCAAGTTGAGTGAACCACTCTCCTTCTATTGTTTCTCAAATGTTATAGGAACATCACAATAATGCCATAGCAATGTTGCATGAACGTTATGGGTTGTTTATTGAGGGAATGTAGGGAGGCAAGGGAAAAGAAGTGGAGACAAAGACACTGTAGATAAACTTTGTGTTGGGTTGTGTGTGCTTTGAAAAAAATCAGGGCATACTTGGCCCCCTGGACGTGAAAATACAATTGCACAAACAATCTGCACTGTTTGGTTTTTACATATTCAAGACACTGTGAACTTTGACCTTCTGCTGTGTGTAATTCCTGCCTGCTGGCGTGCAAAGTAATGACAAACTGGTGAACCTGCTGTAGTATAGGAAAAATTTAATTTACCTGTGTCACCATCAAATATCTTCCCTGGTTTTGTATTTCAGGGGAAAATATATAATGTCACAGTGTCACGGCAGATTCCCCTACTCAGTTTTCACTGCAGTGCGTTACCCAAATATATGACTTTAGATATTGTGCCAGGCTAAATACGGGGCATAGATGAAGTGTTAAGAGAGGTTATAAGGAATTCCATTTACACTTATCCTTGTATATGTATCTGTATACGTATATATTCGGCCCAGCCTGTTGGCTCCTGCTCAGCACTTCTGTGCCACACCCTTCTCCTGTCACATGGCAAGCCAACATCCCTGTCCACGGTCCATGGATTTCAAAAAACCCTAAAACCCCCTAAAATCTTCAGCTCCCCTCCTCTCCTGCAACCCCCTATATGACAGCGGTAAACAACCGGCAGCCGTCACGTCCCAAACAGCCATCCCATTATGGAATTCCCAGGATAGCGTCGGGCTGACCTCGACCCGTCGCGCAGGCACAACAGGTCCCCAGCATGTGATAACGGTTGTACGATTACAGAAGAATGTGGTGAGGGACGGTCACCGCGGCAGAAGGAGATGAGCTCGTTAATGTCAGCGCGGAGAGCCGGCCCGTCTGGCTGCATGCGGCTGACACGTACTGGAATGACTGGAATTGTGTCCCCACTGTGTACCAACAAGAGCAGCACCGCTGCCACAAGCACTGCTATTCCCGCTGCCGCAGCTACTCCTGAACAGATAAATATAGTGTTCATGTTGACTGCTTGTAATGTGTAATTAGCATGTGAAAGTGCGCAACATACTGAGCGCCACAATACAATACAATCAAATGAAATGGACTAAAAATGGTTATTTGTTCGGGGACCTGTTGGAACTAGGTGAAAATTGCCAATGTATTCTCCACCTTTTTATTAAGGATCTGAGTAGTGGAGAATACATTACTGTTCTGTTCCGTTTCTGGTCTGTTCAAATGATGAACAGGAAATACTCACAGGCAGGAAGGTGTGGCGCTGCACTGCGGAACGGAACATCACGTGTCTGTAATGTGAGAGGAGAAACCATCAGGGGAGCAGGAAGAGGGAAAGGGGTAACCATCAGGAGAGCAGAGAGGGAGAGAGGAACCTATAGGGGAGCTGGAGGAGACAGGGCTAACCATCACGGGGATGAGTGATGAAGGTGAGGACAGCGGAAAGAAGAACACAGGGAAGACAAACAGAGATGGAGATGAAAGAAATGGGCAAAAATAGGTCTAATACAAAGAGTAGTGACAACGAGAGCAGTGAAGGAATGAAGGAAGGGAGCAGAGGAGGACACCACAGAAGAGAGGCTCAAAAGACAACAGAGATGAGTGGAAAGAAAAGGAAAACAGCAAGGATAAAAGAGAGACAAAAAAACAGATGAAAGGAGCTCCATTACACAACACATCTGACATGACTACCTGTCCTGGAGGACATATTTTAAAAGAATCTTCCAGAACAGCAGAGTGGAGGGAGAAAAGATGAAAAACATGGAGCTCAAAGAGAGAGCAACTCAATCTGTCGCAATTTTTCAGGGTGAAGATCTGTAGGAGTTAATACGCTGAATTCTTACTTGCAGGGTGACTTGGGAACTGGCTTCTCTGTTAAATCATAGTGACATGGCGAGATGTTTACGTCCTGGGATGGATACAAAAAAATCAACCAATTATGAGACAATAAATTGAGACAGGAGAACATTACGGGGTCTTCTCCTTTCCTAAATTCCAAGGGCCTCGAAGTAAGAAAGCTTGATAATTCTTGTAATGAGATATTATCTTAGGCTATTAGGTGCTTTCCACAGGGTAATGAGACTGATTAATTGATGTATCTTTCATCTGTAGCCCTCCAAAACCTTCAATACACACTCTTGCATGGATATCACTTCTGTGTATGGGTAAAAACCTAATCTAATACAGACACAAAAGTTAAGTTTATTGATCGTATCAAATATAGTCCAAATAGCCAAGTTTCTACCCTGAACATGGCCTTCACCAGACCATCGCCCCTGCCTACCTTGTCCCGGACACCCAGTGTAAAGTTTTGAGGCCTGGGGCAGTTCTTGAAGGAGTAGGAGGCCTGACGTTGGAGGGCCTCCTGGATTGAGTCAGTGTAACTGTACGCCCCTGGCAGCAGCAGGTCCCCTTTACGCACCCACCACAGGGGCACCTTCCTGCCCGTGCCCTGAAACCCGTACGTCCTTCTGACTGGGTTCAGTTCTGCTTCCTCAATAAAGCTCCGGATGTGATAGCTGCCTGGGTTGGGGGAGTCCTAGAAAGGCGAGATTAACCTTGCTGGTGATGGAAAGCAATGAGTCCTAGCATCAGGGATTATGGAATTGAGATTATGAAAGAGACAGAGAGGGAGAGAGATGGAGGGAGGAAGAGAGAAAGAGAGAGAAGCGAGAGGAAAGGAAGGAGAGAGACCTACTGTTAGGCTTCCTTTCCACCAGGAATCTCTCTCAGACTGGTCTTTCTTCTTGATCCCCTGTGTAGAATAAACAGTAAAATCACAATAAACACAATGTCACAATAAACTATCTTGTATCATGAGCATATGTGTATGTGTGTGTGTGTGTGTGTGTGTGTGTGTGTGTGTGTGCGTGTATGTGTGTGTGTGTTTGTGTGTATGTGTGGTTCAGGGGGTAGGCACATGTATATGTGCCAGCAGTGTGATACGGTGATAAGGAACAGGCCTTGTAACCCAAAGGTTGTTGTTGTGCCCTTGAGCAAGGTACTTAACCTGAATTGCATCAATAAATATCCAGCAATATAAATAGATGCTATGTCACTCTGGAGAAGGGCATGTGCTACGCAAGTAATGTAATGTTAAGGGCGGTGGAGTGGAGTATTTATGCATGAACTACATTCAAGTGGGTTACCACTTGAAATCCCTTGTGTGAAAGTTGTCATACCATTCATTAGTTATATAGCTTTGCATATATGATATGATTGAAAGAATAAAGAGAAAATTATTTAAGATTATGACTCCTAATGTACCCGCAAGTGGAAGGATTTGACCCCTCTGATCATTACAAGCACCCTGTGTATATCTAGGGTTTACCCAGCAGGTCCCAGTTCATTGGCCTTATAGTTAGAACAGCAGGCTGCAGGTTCAAACCCTAACAGAGTCATACCAAAGACTGGACACACGGAGCTCATTTGCCTCCCCACAAGCCACTCAGCACAATAAGGCCCTGGCAGGGGCCCCGGTGAAAGACCCCTATACTCAGATGCTTCACACTATACCTCACCATGGCATATGACCCATTCACACTCAGAGAGGAGGCAGCTGCTACTAGTCTGAAGAGAGAGTTAAACAGCTGCAAAAAAAAATCAAAAGCCATCAGCACTAGACTTGCGGTTTGCCATCTCCAAATGGGCCAAGCCCGACAGTGAAAGCCAGTGAACTGCACATCTCTGTGGGCTGCTGAAATCCCTGTGCTCCCCTGTACCTTCTGCTCACTGCGTGTTCGGTGCACACACGGGGCCCGACAGAGCTCGCGCCTGGAGCTCTGCTGTTAGAGCGTCACCGCAGGGCGTGAGAGCTGCCTCACGTTCCCTACTAGACGACGTCCACAGCATAATCCACCTCATCGTATCAGATCCCAGGCCGCTTAAGATGCAAAGCTCCCCATTCAAATCTATCCTCCTATCCGCCGTCCTGCTGCGGCCGCAGGTGGTTGCTTTCTGTCTTGTTTGCGTTGGATGTGTTCCCAGAGGCTGGGGTATCGCCGAGTCTACTGCACCTTTTAAAGACACATATGAAACCACTGAAACGGGGCAGCCCTACGGACACACACATTTTCTTGACATAATTACACAGTTCTCACTAGAGACTTTAGCCTTATTATACACAGAGTGAAAATGTACTGAGAGGAGTGTTGCATGGTGATTGCCACAGAGCTGAGCTGCTCCTCTACATCCCTATGCCTCTGAAAACATACAATAAATTCTTAGAATCCTAACTGATATTGGGTCTTTGTGAACAACACTGCAATGAATTAAAGAAATGGTGAATTTGATAGTCAGAATTTTGGCCAGTCCTGTGCTGGCACAGTGGGAGTGCTTTGCCTAACAGTTGAGATGTTGGTGCCTACCAGAGCCCACATTTCAGAAGAGACCACACACGTACACAAATAATGACTTTGATGGGATTCCATTTTGAAGATACTGGCAAATAAAATTTATTGGTTAATTGTTAATAGGAGAAAAAAAAAACACAAAAAAACTAGAATAGCATATAAGCAAAGTCTGCAATATGTACACTTTTCTTGAAAGAGATTTTAATCTCAATGGGACAAACCTGGTGAAATAAAGGTTAAATAAATAAAAAATAAATAAATAAACATGGAGAGCTAATATATGCTCATTGACTTTGCTATCAGCTTAACTACTTCCTTCCACAGCGATGCCTTTGAAAGCATAACACTACAACCTAATCAACTCTTCATGGGATCAGAGGCCCAAATGAATGGGTAGGCTATCTTTAGACCTGTAGATGGATGAAAAATAGGTCAGGAACCTCTTAGCTGACGCCAATCGAGATCACTGAATACAATCTTTTGAGTCAGTGAATCTCAAACAAGTGTCATCGGGAATTTATTTCCTTACTCAAGTTGCCCCCATGCTATGCCAGGCTTAAACCTCAATATTGGCACAGCCAGAAGCTAATAACTACCTTTCAGGGCATTTGAAATGTCTGCATTGTGTCCCGCTGGGTCTTAGTCGTAATCTGATGGGAACAGTCGCCACATTTTGAGAATGTGTAGAGCATCTCTGGGGGGTTACAACAACGCAGGCAGCCGCGTGCGCCGCTGAATTACATCAGTATAGAAGTAAACCGAGCGGGTTCTTGGCCGCGACTCTTTGCTTTAAACGAACTGTCTCTGCTATAAGTGCAGCGCTTGCGATTAAACGGTTTGGCAGTCGTGGACCTAGGCCTTTTTAACAGTGTGCAAGTGCTGTTCATTTGTCTTGCTCCCATACTCCCCGCAGCGGATACTTGGGTGGGTTATAGAGAAATGGGAGTGTTAGTGTTTACTCTCAAAATGAACAGCATATCATATTACTTATTTATTCATTAATCTGTAACGTAAAGTACGTGCTTAGTTAGTTAAACAAGCGACAAAGATACATCTATGTGAAAAACGTCCGCCCGGATATTTAATTCCAACATTATTCAGAGAAAACACAGAGGTTGTCTGGAATCATCCATTCGCCAACGGCTTCTTGAACTTCATTTGTATTTGGGCAGTGTTACAAATTCATTTCTTACCTTCCCCCTTGCTCCATCAAGATCTATAGCCTTCTCCTTAGATTTCGTTGTGTCTTTGTCTTGTCCTACGCTCATGTTTTCCGCAGTTTTCCCACTCTGCTGCGACTCTGCTGCGAAAGCCTCGGCTTCCTTACATTCAGATCACATTACGCACACTTTTACTGACTGCTGCTAGCTGCACAGTCACCTACACCGAAGTCATTGTAATTACAACTTTGTTTATTTAAAAAAAAAAAAAAAAAAACTACCAATCATACAGCTATCATATACAAATAAAACGGGTTTATTTTATTGTTTAATTTATTGTTTGTTTGTTGTGGATTATGTTACATTTACAGTTACAGCGATAAAGTCAGGGTTCAAAGTCCTAATGCCAATATAAGAAAAATGGGTAAGTGTTCTGTCATCGACAGACGTATTTAAACTATTAAAGCATACTGCAAAATAATCACCAGAAGTTCCCCAATACTCTGAAAAGGACACTCTCCAAGTGTTCTGTAATATAAACAAGTTTTAATACAGTTTTAATTCATAAAGGTTACTATAATTTAATTAACAAAATGCGTACTTTAAATGACAATCGTGCAAACAAAAAACAACTCATCTATATTTGTGTTTCGTTTTTAAAAAATCGTTCTCCTCTTATTTTTTTATATTAACATGGGTTGAAGTCATCTATTTCATGAACAGATATTGAGTGAGTGTTGGGGAGGCGACTTCTGTCGTAGTTCTTCAATTTATTTACTTTGTGATTGCAATGTGTATGGTAGCCTATTATTGTGCTATGACTACGCCAAGACTAACTGTATTGCAGGTGTATATGTGTGTGTACATCTGCAGTCATGTAGCTCTACATTGCTATATGCTGTACTTCCCTCTGAATGTTGTGGATCTGCTAACTGACCTAATCATAATCATAATATCATCATAAGTGCTAACCACTCGTTTTTAACTGCACAGTGCATTGCATTGTTTATCCTTTGAAAAAGAACAGCTTTCCTTGTTTGTGCTGAGCTCTGGATCTGAAAGCGGTCATGCTGGTTTTTCGTGGGATGTCTTCTGCTCATCCAACACAGTGGTTGCCATGACACCCATTACCTGAAATGGAAACGGTCAGAGAGACACATGAGGCGACTGATGAAAGGAGAGTTCTTTGAAGCCATGCACAGCTGAAATGCTGAAGGCTCCTGACATTTCTGTAACGTCGCAGTAACATTATTACTTTGCTACAGTGTCTCAGCCAACATATGAAAAAATTGTGCGTTTGTTGCCAGAGCCTTGTCATATTTTTGTGATGCTGTCTCAGTTTATGATGCCTCAGGGTAGGTTTGTCTGTAATAAACATTTTAAAGTTTATCGGTCAGGTGTGCATACAACTCTGTTTTGAAGAGTACACAGCAGAAACATTTTTTTTCCAGTACCCCCTCCTGGAATAACACAGAGGGGGAGACAATGGTGAGCTTAACTTAACCCCACAACAGACAGTTTGCTGCCACTGCAATAGACTAACTCTGACTTTGGGAAACTCTCTGAATGCCTTCTCAGTGAAGCTGCGAGAACATCAGAAGAGCATTCAGTGAGAGACAGGACTGTAAACATCCATGTGTGCCCACTATAAACATGCTTCTAGGTGTGGCGTGAGGAGCAATTTTTATTTTTCGTATAAAACACAAATTCAAGCATATTGCCTAACCACTCTCTATTTCCCAAACCTTTCTCCTTCTCTCTCTTTCTCTCTGGAGCAGATAAAACATAATGCATGTTCCCTGTTTCCCCTCGTTGTTTGTGGCTCTCTGTAACGTCTTCTGCTCCCACATCTCTGTAGTTCTTCTGTCGGTCACGTGGCAGGATGATGCACTAGCTGTATGCCAGAACATGACCATCTAGTGCCTACAAAAAGTAAAACATAGCTCTCAGCGGAGCCCCGGTAGAATGCAATGTGCTGCCTGGTTGCTAGGCTACTTGGAACATAGGGTTCTGAGGAGTAACAAGCGAGGTTCAGAATGCTCGGTCTGCCTCTGTGCTCCGTTTGTCGGTGAATAGTTTACCAAGATGCGATTTCTGTGAATTCCCCGACACTAACTGTCGTGGCACCTCACTGCGTCCGTGTCACTTTGTGTTTGTCCGCATGATGAATCGCCTCCCTCGCCTCGGCTCACTCCCAGGACTCTCTGACAACGCCTGATTACCTCATCAGCTTTCATTTCTGCTGTAGCCACAGGGGTGGTTTTAATTGTCACCATTACATGCGCACAGCATTTGTTGAAGCGTTGCGCGCATGTGTTTATTGATGGTGGCTGAGCTGAGCAAACCACCCCCCCCCCTTTTGTACAAACATTGTCAAATGGAATTAAATGTACTAAATAATTACAATTAGTTCTGTTATTCATTCACTGTTGTGTGTATGAGTGTGTGGTAATGTCTGTGTGTCTATTTCTCAGCTGCAGCATTGTCATACTCTACTTTTACCGTGGGCATCAGTTGTTCTAGCAAATAATCTGTTCAACAGGACGGTTTTCTCTAAACAGCACAAAAGTGTGAGTGCGACACAGTTTTAACAATGAAGACAATCTTCCAATTTGGCGGCAGCATTTTTACACCCAGCGCAAACAGGGCCCACAGCGTGTAATCGATTCCCACTTCTGAGAAAAAACACAGCACACCTACTGGGCTTCTCCGAAATATCCGCCACCGTGCCAACCTCACGCAGATGGTACAATACAGGATGGGGGGATGGGGTTAGAATTTCCACCAATGTTTTCATTTTCATTTAGAAATTAATGCCTTCTTAATGGCCTTCTTAATTAAGAGATTCTTAATTATATATTTTCATTCCAATAATATTATGTTTAAAACACAGTCATACCCCACACCTCTCATTCACTCTATTCATTCTGCAGTTAAGAGTGATGTCAGGAGGAAGTGGACAAAAAGATGGTTTGTGAATCCAGTTTCTAGTAATTTTATGTTGTTTTCTTTTTTCTTATTTATTTATTTATTTATTTATTTGGGGGGGGGGGGGGGGGGTTGACTATGTGAATGCTTGAACAAGGTACAACATTGTGAGGATTACTAAAAGAATTGCAATTTCTAGTTGAAGCAAACAGTCATAGGACAGAGCTTTGCCCAGTCACTTTGGGTTGCTCAGGTTCCCTTGTGGTGTGTGAATATGATATATTTTTACCATAAGGTATCATGGCAACAGTGGCTGACTTGGTATGGTGATTGTAATAGGGGCAGACCCTGGTGACTCAGGCTGTGGTAAAGAAAAGCCACAGCACAGGTCACTAACACTAGTGGGTGGAATTCCTCTCATCCTCCCACTTGAGTCCCTCTTAGTCTACAGTAGTAATAGTATGTATGTGTGTGTGTGTGTGTCTTTAGAAACAGGGTTGGTTTTACATCACACAGGGCATGTGAGAGCAGCATCCTCCAAGAGATGATCCAATGTTCTTACAACATTTCTGCAACGTTATTTCAATATGTCAGTCTGGCCATCCTGCAGGAGCATTGGAAGAAAAGTGCTTTTAAATGACTGGACTGGAACTCACTGTCTACCAGCTTGACTCCTTTGCTCCACATTTTACGTAGTTACAGTTAATGCATTATTGAAAGGAACAGAGTAAAAACAAATGCTGTTTTTGCACGGGGGATTGTTAAATATTAAAATTCATGTAAAATTGTCAGACCAAATAGTGCTATTTCTATTTTCCAACACAGAAACAGTAGAGACAAGGCTGTGCTTTTTACTTTTGCGTGAGCTGACACGATGCAGGACGTGGATAATAATAGTAATTTTAAAATCTCAATAAATGGTTACCTGCCAGCTCAATTATGAACTGACAGCTAATAAGCAACTTCAATGCTGTGTAGATCCAACACCTTGGCAAAGACAATAGCTGCTATTACAATCGGGGGTCGATAATTTAAGGGTAATTTTTCACAGAGTACTGTTGCATCTCATTTGAAACTGAAGCCTTTGATACCTGGTCAAGGCTTTTATTCATAAGCCAATGCCCAAAATCCAGAGAACAAACTACAGCTTTGATTACTGACTGAGGCTTTAGGCAAATTCTACAGCAATTAAAATAAGGGCTGTACAGGACCAGACTAAAGAGATCCAGTTTGGAGCCAGTTAGATAAGGGGACCTCAAAAAATTTATGAAAGCAAAAATGGAAAACTTGGAATGGATTCATTGGGACATTCCAGTGCCAAAAGCAGTTGAAATAGGAGAACAAGGATGACTAAAATGTTAGAAGTAGGTAAGAATGAAACAAGCAGTTCTCTTGTATAGAACAACAGATGTAAACAGAGTTAATGTACAACAGTTACTGTACAAAGAGTGTTAGCGTACTGGGGAATGTTTTTGGAAATAGTGCAAAATCCCTTGGTTCTCACGCTGTCATTGAGAAAGAAATACACTCCTACCCTGACTAGGTAGACCAGAGGCCCTTAGGGGTCTAGTTCATCAAGCTGAAAACCCCCGTCTGGATCTGAACAGTCAATGTATTGAGGTAGCTGGAAGTTATCATGAAATGATGGGACCTGTTTTGCCAAGATTCTGTAAGTAGAATCCAGGACACTCTTTAGATATCTCCAAGCCAGCTGTAGATTCGAGAGACACATTGGGTATGTGTCTTTTAAGGGTGAGAGGTACCATTCAGATTTATGGACTGGTAATGAAATACTAGTGGTAGAAAGCACAACAGAGTTGTAGTTAAACATTTGCTTCACCAAGTACTTAGTGTGACTCTATTTTGTGAAACGAAGACAGACATTGGGACGGATGATAAGAAAGAGAAGCTGGTGGACCTGACTGAGTTATACAACATAATGCAATAGAGTTATTGTGAAAGAAGGTGAGAGTCATATAATTAGTGTCTCTGTTGTGTTTGGTTACCACCTATGAATAAAAAAAGAATTCTAAGAAGTCGAGTGTTCATTTCATCATTCCGGTGCAGGGTCAGCGAGAGGTCTCTGTTGGGACTGTTCAGTTACATGCAATAAGTCCATTTGGAATGATAGCAAAATACAAATTTATCCTGAAGAACTAGCAGTCTGCTTGATGCACTAGAGCCTTATGGATGTATTCAACAGGCACAGTCTTGCACAACATGGCAACCACTTTTATTAATAAGTGTACTGGGGTGCGTCCAAGAGACAAACCTGTTTCCCCACACACCAGCAGCCACATCAAAGGCGCAACTTAACAGTTTATCATTATGGTATTTGCGTTAACATTCTTTTGCAACTTCCCGTGGAGAAGGCTTGGGTGGTGTTTGTAACAATGTAGCTGCCACCTTTGTTGTGGCTACCAAAAACATTATGTGGTCAGTGAATCTTTGCAAGCATCCCTAATTCCTGGATTTCTCCTCTGCATCACAGAGAAATGTTTCCCGTCATTCTGCAGGGTTTGTTTCCACCAATCAATTTCCATTGTTTGTGAAAGCTGTTGTCTCTTTAATGTGCCCTGGGGTCACCTACATTGTGATGCAGAGGACGTATCAGTTTTTCTGATTGACCCACAAAAGCAGGTGTCAGCTGTGTGATTCGACAAAGGCCCAGCACCAGGCACCCTCCCGCAGAATGCTGAGTCACCCTGTACCCGGTGTGCAGGCATTCTCCAGACGGAAGATGATGGAACACCCTCTGCTGCGTACCTTGGCAAACTTGACTGCACCCCGGCAATAAGACACTATCAGTGAAGTGCTCTTTACGTGACGGTTATTTTGCACAGAGCTTGGGGGAACACATCCAGCGCTGTTCCGTGATACAAGTATAGTCATGTCCAATGTCCTTAATGCGTATCAATGAAGTCTCCCGTTCAAGAGGCTGTAAAAGGTTGCAATGCAAACAGACATCTGTTCTTTTTGCTTCATTGCAGTGATTCATGCTTTAGTTTAGAAACGCAGACCCCCACAGCGATACCACAACTCATTACAAGTATGGGTTATAAAGAACTACTTTGTCTTTGCATGCTTTTCTCATATAGGTATTGTGTGTGTGTGTGTGTGACACTCCCTGCATTTTCCTGTGGTGCCTTTCTCTTAGCACAATATGTTTCAAAATCTATTTTCTAGGAGATCTGGGAGTTCCCTCATTGCATCCTGCTTTAATGCTTTCCTGTAGCCTGCTACGACCCCTCCCAGTTCAGGACATTATGAAGGGCATTTCCCCATTAAATAAACTGAAATAAATAACAGGGTCTGCAAGTTGACATGATGGTAGCAGCATGGCATAGTGGATGGGGTAGTGATTACTTGGCCAAAAGTTCAT
The DNA here is from genome assembly GCF_013368585.1 of Megalops cyprinoides. Classification (NCBI taxonomy): domain Eukaryota; kingdom Metazoa; phylum Chordata; class Actinopteri; order Elopiformes; family Megalopidae; genus Megalops; species Megalops cyprinoides. The sequence continues at coordinate 22,166,929 of NC_050597.1, read as the reverse complement.
GCTGGGATTTAGCTTTGAAACCTGGTTGAGATTTAAGGCCCCTGATCCACAGTCTTGGATCAGATCCAGCTTCACAGACATTAAACTTAACTGAGCTTCAGTCCCTGTCATATCCAAATGGCATTAGTCCTGAATTGGCACTAAATCTGCAGGTAATGCTCTTTTTGTTATGCTCCGTGCTTTACGCTGTGTCTGGGATACACATAAAGTGCACGACATTGTCCCAGGACAAGGAACTCACACATTGGTTTCTTAGTGCCTACTCATGAAACCACATTTCCCTATTCCGGGAACCGAGTGCATAACTGAGACCCGGCTCACTGCAACAAATCAGTGCTTGTTATGATCTCAGTAGGAGCCCCAGAAGTGTGTTTATGTGGATGTCCTGTACCAAGAAATCCATTTAGGTTTTTATGGGGAAGGAATTTGAGATTTCATTTGAAACGGATGGCAACCACTGCAACGTTGCTGCTCTGCAGCGGTTAACCTCTTCTCTCCGTTTGTGTGAAGTGCATTCTGGAGTTTGTGTGATACTTCAGTCTCAAGAGTTGGGCACAAAACCGTGAGAGAATTTCAAATGAACTCATTTCATGGCTTTATAAAATAAAAGCTCTTTGGTGTGGAGTCCCACTATTGTAAAGATGAAAACGCAAGACTGCAGTTGAATTATGTTTTAAATCCAGTAAATATGAGTTTGAACCTCCAAGCTGGCAATTAAATGCCAAATTGTTCTTGCTCAATAAAAATAAGAGCCACATTGTTTGCTGTCTGGCAGAGGAAATTCTATTGAATTGTAATCAGGTCATTTCAGAAACTGCCCTTAGAGAACCAGTCAGCTGTCAGGACCACCTGTCTATATTTTGAGAACAGCCCATTGGTATAATCAATGCTTACATAATCATGGGACTTGAACAATTTCATTCTGAGCACATGAATTGTAAGAGACACTGCTGATAATTTCTGCTACTGCAGGTGTACTTTGCATGTTGGCATATATCACTTTGTGCATGACCAGTCAGTTCATCAAAACAGGCTAACCATGCCTACAGAGGCTTCTTTACAAATGCTTCAGCTGAGCTTAAACAAAACCAATATCTAACCATTGTACAAAGCAAGGACAGATTTCAGTTTGGGTAAATTGTAAATTTTATTGGAAAACAAAAATATACAACTTGGAATGGATTCTTTGAGGCATGTCTGTGCCAAAAGCAGTTAAAAAAAGGAAAAGAAATGTGACTAAAACGTTAAAAAGCATAGTAAGAATCAAACAAGAAGTTCTCTGAAATAGAACAGCAGATACAAAAAGAGTTAGTGTACGAGTACCTGGTGGATACACCCGTTTGTTTTTTTTTCTTTTTTTTTTGCAATAGTGCAATGCTGAGAAATTTTTCCATATATACTTTGTCCATAGTCCATGCAGAGTAACTCCTCCACATCAAAGAAAAAAAAAAAAAAAAAAAAAAAAAAAAAATGTTTACATGCCAACATTGTTGCCAAGTAACCTCCAACTGACAGGTGGCCCCGGTGTCACCTCGCATTGGCTGGCTGGGGTTGATACGGTAGAAAGCATCTAACAACTCCCCCCCCCCCCCCCCCCCCCCCCCCAGCAGCCGCCACCTGTTCATGTGACTGACAGCTCCTTCACGCAAACAATTTTTTTTACGATGACAGCAAAATAAAAAGGGACATGAGGACTTGAATCCTAAGTAGTATACATGCAGTTCCTTTGGACAGCAGGGGGAGGGGAGAATAAACATTTTACAGATAAATTACAAACAAAGAAAAGGCAAATAATTTTATACAAGAAAAAAAAATCTGTACAAGGCCTTCACTTCGCTGTCATCATTTGTACAAACTCTGTGGAGAGAAAGAGAGAAGAATGGGTTAATGTAGAGTTCAGGAGAGCAAATACGACATTCTGAAGACTCTAGGATAAATTTCCTTTTTAGCAATGCCTACGCATTTAATACATTACTATCTTTCTGAATCAAGCATTAGTTGATTAATCACTAACAGTCATGAATAGTTTGGTTTTATCTGCATGCCATTTTTAACTGGCACAAATCCAAGGTGGCAACTGTTGCCATGGGAGGGTTCCCACAACAATACAATATAAGCCGCCTTACTCTCAAGCAGCATAAAGCCTAGAATATTCCATCATCCCAAAACAAACGTTATGGGCACTAGTGTGTTAGATTCAGTCTAAGACACATACTTAGAGAAGCACTGAAATTTAACTTTGAGTGACGTCACTTGTGGGAACCCATCAGGGCAGTCACTCTTGAACCATACGGCAAAGTTCAACTTGGAAGAAACTGTCCGTGTACCTTCGTAGTTGACCTGACCGTCTCCGTCAATGTCTGCTTCCCTGATCATTTCGTCGACCTCCTCGTCCGTCAGCTTCTCCCCCAGGTTTGTCATCACGTGACGCAGCTCTGCAGCACTGATGTATCCATTTCCATCCTGGTACAGAAACACTCCAGATTACTCACCACTCTAACTTCACAACAAACTAGATGGGATCATTTACATATTTAATCAGGTCCCCAAATTATACATTTGCTAACTGAAAGAAATGCAAAATATCTACAATGGACACCCCTGATGGTCCTCATCTGGGGTTTCAGATTGTGCCTCAAATGTCAAATTTACCTTGTCGAAGACACGGAATGCTTCTCTGATTTCCTCCTCGCTGTCTGTGTCCTTCATTTTCCTCGCCATCATGGTCAGAAACTCAGGGAAGTCTATTGTTCCGTTTCCTGAAAGACATGGGGGAGATGAGCATCGATTTCAGCACTACAGTACACTAGGCATTGAGGCCACTGGGTGACTGTGGGATGGCAATGACACATGCTAGCTAACTGTTTGATCAGTTGGGCCTGGGGTCCAGGATCCTCACCGTCAGCATCCACCTCGTTGATCATGTCCTGCAGCTCAGCTTCTGTGGGGTTCTGGCCCAGGGACCGCATGACTGTGCCCAGCTCTTTCGTGGTGATGGTTCCGTCACCATCCTTGTCGAATAGCGAAAAAGCCTCTTTGAATTCTGCAAGAAGAAAAAGAAGATTCAGGTGAAACCTTCTTTTCCCAATATCACTTCCTGAACAAGACCAAACTAGTTTTGTTGTTTTGTTGTTAGTTAATCACCCAAAAGCACGGGCTGCTATGTTTATTACTAAAACAGAAAGCACTTACTTTCCCCTCCCCCATACCTTTTACTGGACAGACCCATGCACATCAACACAAAACACTTAATTGAAATTCAAGTATGTTTAAAGCACCAAAACAGAAATCAGCAGATTGCTCCAAGTATCCACTCAGCACTGCAATCAGTTCTCTCTCGACCACTCAACTCAGCTATAACACGTGTGAACTTGCGCTCGCCGTAAAACAGTGACGCTGCATGTAACCCTGGACACGGCCAACCACCGTGCACACAGAAGGGGGGAATGAAACCGGATAGCCCAAACCCTCGAAAGCAAACCAGCAGCTGCTCTGCTGCCCTCATTCTGCCAAGACAGTTCCATGGTTAATCCCAAATAAACCAACACACAAACGTGTTCAGCTCAACAGCCGCAAGCCGATAGCTGGTCAGCCCTGAGTGAAGCAGCCCGCCTCCGACTGCACCCCGCTGCCATAGAAATGCTGCTTACCAACAACACATAGGCAAAATGGAAATCTAATAAAGATAAGTGGATGCCGATGCCTTCCAAGTGCCAGTGCTCGGGTTTATAAATGACAGGGAGTAAATAAAGTTATAGCGCTCAGTCAAACCAAGGGGCCCATCCTCTCAGGACAGCTAAGCTAGGAGGGCCACAGACCCCGAGCAGGCTGACACAGCAGTCTGCGATGAGCCTTGCTAGTGCCATGCCATCCACGACCTGCCCCACCCCAGGCCTGATTACAGACCTTCGAACCAGTACAGTGCAATCTCCCACTGGCGGCCATCCAACACATCATCTTTTCCAATGGAGTGCTTTATAGTACCCCATTTCCCCCTGCTTTGCAAGTCTGAGGCCGGTGCTCTCATTTCAGAGGTGCACACTACAAATCAATCACAATATCAAAATCTGCTTCATGTCTGCACTCTACAAAAAAAAAAAAAAAAACCCAAACCAAAGAATGCCACTTTGCACACTTTGTCACTGACACTTTGTCAGACACTGTATATACACCACATGCTAACCTTATACACAGGCTGTGACATGTGTCATTACTGTCATGACGCAGTCAGCACGGGCTTCAGTTACAGCTGAAAAGGCTGATAAACTCACCACATGGCTTTGGCTTGACACACACGCTGCATCAACAGTGGAACAAAAGGCCATCACATTCTTATCCATCAAAGGAACAGCCCTTTAGGCAAATAGGGCCACGCTACAGTGGCAATATAACTGCCGATTTCCACTTCACTGGAAACCTCCACTAGTGCTTCTCATGAACAGCAAACAAAAATATTTAAGTAGAGCAGAATTTTAATCCACCCTGTAGCTTGTGGTGGAGATGCCAAATTCAGCATTTATGTAAACTTATGGAAACTGCACATATTTATACAATGTTGCAGCCAGACACATAGAATTATAGAGTAGCTGTGGCATCCACCCTGATTAGAAGCTTACAGGGAGGGCTATGGATTTCTACACAACCCATTCCTTACTTTTTGTCTGAATACTGACCACCATTGGATCGTTAGTCTGGGGCATTAGCTGCCAAACAATGTTAACGGCTGCGTGCATCGGTTCCCACAGGACACATTCACTGGCCACTATCGTACCCTAATTTGAATGAACACCGCACCATTGACGGGGCCATACTAGTATATTCCAGGAATCAAACGTCATATAGTCAGAGATATTTTCACATCCTCAACTCTCAAGGGCCCACAGATGGCAGGGGAAGTAAACACGTGCCCATAGGCACAGCACAGCAGATATATTCATGTGAATTTGGATGTTTGCTTGAATGTCAGATTGGGCTTAAATCACAAGAGGCATGCCGAGAGCCCAGTGGTCCATTTCAACACAAACTCTCCCAGCTGTGTCTCCCAATTTCCCTCTCGGATGCAATGTTGTCCTATCAGAGGGAAATTTACAACAGCCATTCTGCCTTTCCTCTAACACACTCCATAGCTGACAAACTAATGTGCATGCTGCCCCCTGTCTCTCCCCATTACATCTCCACCTGCATATATTTAAATGCACCCCCCTTTCAACAGATGGCAGACAAACTAGCTGGATATGCCCTACTTCAATCCTTCAAAGGACTGGGGCCACACCCTGCCCTACAACCACTAGCATGCACTCAAATAGCAACGCATGTTGCATAATCACAATTTTTATTTCCGACAGCCTTTGTGAAGTGCTTTCCTATCAAGCCCTTTGGCCCAAGTTTACAGCTCCCCCGGGAGAGGCAAGATGGGGCTGTGGTGCAAAATGGCCTCGCCATTCATACAGGCGTTTTTATGAGCAGCCTTGTCCCAAGGAAAGCCTTAAAAGGAGACGACCTATCCCACTGAAACATTTGGTTATTGGCAGCGCCGCTAGAAACCACGCCACAGGCCAAAACGAGAGGACATCTAGCATTCTTACCGGCAATCTGCTCTTCTGTCAGTTGATCAGCCTGGAAAGAAAGAAAATAAAACAGTTAGTTCAACATTACCACAGATAATATTAGCCCTGCCACTTTTCACAATGCACAGCCAGCTAGCATCGCAATTCGAGGTGCTTTTAAACTTTCACACAGAAGTTCATTCTAATACGTCTATAGCTTCATGCAGAGAGCGAAGCACAGCCGTCCTCCGCCCAACGCACAATTAGACACAGCGGATCGATTGTTCGCTCGGGTCCAAACGCCCCCTCCTCCGTCTCTAAAGACCGCTCCCCGGCCTCCTCCCGGCGTACTCTCGCACATCCAGCGAGCGCACCACTCTGAGTACTTCAGACATCGTTCACAGTCAAAGCCGATTTCCCCCGTCCTTATCTGTGACACACCAATTTAGCCCCTCTAAAGATAGCTAGCGTCCCTCTCTCCTTTGACATACAGTATTTGACACAGACACACACATCAAAGTATCATCTGATCCGACAGGCGGATGTAATTAACTTTTAGAGGAGCCACAGTTCTGGTTAATGTCTTCGCAAAAAACCATGAAGGACCACCCATGGAATCGGCAATCGTAATTTGGTTAAGCATTTTATTTGGCACAACATTAAAATTCAAGTCCCTGCAACTGCCTAAAATCGTATTAAACCAGAATAACGGCAACACATGTAAAGAGCGTGTACCAATGCCTCAAGTAGCAACTGCGATTAAGGCAGCTTGCAATGGTTAAGTAATGTTTGCACCAATCAATTGTCTGTCAACATCGCTACCTACGTTACCTAAATAAACCATACTCTCAAAGTTTCCGGTGGTTGCTGGCTAGGAAAAAGACTATCAACAATGTAATAAAGATTCGCATCGGATACTGTAACGACAGCGAGTCATCCCAAGCAAATAAGGTGTGGTTAGTTTGCAAGCTAGCCAAGCCTTTCCGGTATGAATAACAAAAAAATACTGCATCCATTTGGATAGTCGGTCTAGCCAACTACGTAGCGTACTAGAAGTTACTGTACCAAGGCAGAAATCTCGGAAAATACACGAGCTATTTAACGTTAACTAACGTAGTTCGAGAATCCATTCCTTGCTTAGCAAAGAAACACTTGCGAAGCAAGCAGCAGATCCATTTAACTAGATCTCAAGTAGCTAGTTATTCATTTATCCGAATAAACTAGCATGTTCAAGAACTGACAACATGGCCTTAATTGGCCATGGTAGTCACCGTATGCTTTCAAGTGCGCAGGTTTGATGATGTGCACTTGAAAATGTAAGAGCTACATCCTACCCAGCTCAACAGCAAATGAAAAGCTTCAATCTGCTACAACTCAATTTGGCATATCGACAGCAATTGTACGCAGCGCTTCGAAACTCCTTTTAACCATTTTGCAAATCAATTCTTAGTCGATTAGTAGCAGCAACAAGCGAGGGTCAAGTTCAAAGGCCACCCTCGACTTCATTTTAACATCGTATCATTCATTCTTGCAAGCTCGGGTAGACAGACACTGGTGTGCTGGCTTCCCAGCGTTACATACGTTCCCACGATCCTAGTCGCAAAACTCTCCAAAGAATATTTTCAACGTACCGATAAAAAAAAGGATCAGTTTCCAGACCCAAGACTTCACGTGGTTAGCGAAGGTTAGCTGGCCGCGACGCCTGCAGAAAAGTCCGGGAAACTAAACACCCTGCGCCCGCGATCCTGAGGCACAACCCTGTCAATGAGGAATTCTAGCGGGACACAGAAACCGCTGCTCATCTAATTTACATCACAATTCACGAAAACGCATTATTTTTAAACGCACTGGTCATACAGCCATCTCCGGAATCACCCTCCCCAGTCCGTACTCTAAAACATATCGACATTAGTGGTTACTTACCATTTTAAAATTCTAATTGGTTTTGTAGCTCCACTACAGCCAGCCACTCTCCTTCGCTCGGACCACCACGGGATGATAGCAGAACGATTCTGACCCGCCTTTAACGGTCGTTCATAAACTCCTCCCCCGCACCGTATCCTTCCGCCACCGTCCATTCTCTCCAATTACATTACTGGCGGATAAATGATATGCATTAGGTATATAACCATATTATAAAACACTAATAACATCAATATTCAAAACTAAATGCTTTGCGCTTCTCATATATGGAATAATGATTACAGAAGCCGGACTGTCTTGGGAACTACTTGTCTGCGCATGTCTACATGGTGCAGGTTTGTGCTGAGTCTTGCACCGTATAGGACGTAGTAGGAAGGGGTAGCGGTTTCTGATTGGTGCGTTTGTACCTGCAATGCGTCACTCCCTTGGACATGCACTGTAGCGCCAGACTGCACATGAACGGCCCCAGGCATTGCGAGGAATGCAAAGGGCGATTATGGATTTCTGCAAGCATGATGCGGCCGTCAGGGCCTGAGCCCATTCATTAATACATGTAAAAGAATTACCAGCCCCCATTGCACGTCTTGGTGGTCTGTCGTACAGAACGGCAGCAGCCTACACTGCAAAGTCATTTGTCTTTACCTTTAAATTTGTGTTGATGGTGATATTGTACTATTTGTTTTACCAGCAAAGAAACTAGGTTTTGTTGTAGCCTCTATCGTGTGTTTATCTGTAAGAATAACCTAAATACTCAAACTCCCCGAACAGAATACCTGTCTACCTACTGCAGCCTTGAGCTGCAGCAAAATAACTGTCATTATAGCCCTGTTTCTGAGACATTTACATTTGCATTTCTTGCTAAAGTGATCTGAATAAAACATGTTTGCTGTTCTATGAATTGCCAAAGTTTCTTGTGCACTTGTTTTGGACAGATTTATGTTCTAGGAATATATCTTAAATGTTACAGCTCAATGTTTGCATCAACTTGCCACAGTGTCTCTCAGATGTCTGAAAGCAGGGGCCGCAACAGAATAAGTACAATTGTGTGGCTCCGTCCACTGGGCTGAATTCCTCTTCAGTTATCTTTGTCACAAGACCAGCAGCACAGAACAGAGTGAATCGCAGTGACACTCAGAATCAGTGAGAACTCTTCCCAGCATGCTCTGTGCAGCCCATCTGTTCCCCACCACATGATAGGCCCGCCATCACACACATAACGCTCGTTGTGGATCAATCACACACACACACACACACACACTCTCTCTCTCTCTCTCTCTCTCTCTCTCTCTCTCTCTCACACACACACACACACACACGCTCACACTCACACTCTTATCATAGACTGACAACACACATCAGCCCACTATCCTTATGATGTGGCAACACACAAACACACACACCCTGCAGTAGGGTGTTCACCCACATACACACACACACACACACACATCTGTGTCCTTTTGGTAGACAATGTTATCGTGAGTGGGGGCTTTTATCTAAATTGCAGAGAGCAAACACAGCACACCACACATCAGGTGAGATTGCGTTCTCTTCTGGTAGAGTAATAAACAGGACTCTGGCATCATGAATCACTCTTTTGTTTGCGGTGGTTTCCGTAAGTGCTTTGGGCCCTAGACAGAGGAGCAGTTCAATTAACATTGATGTGATTTTCTTGGAAAATCACAATGTTCCTACAGCCTTCACATTATATATGTTTTCATATTTATGCCCATTGCATGTTGTGGTGCACTACTCTAACTATACCTGGCTTTTGTCTTTAGCTTGGCTTTTTTTTTAAATCCATCTGTCTGTGTTTTACATAGAAGTCCCTCATAATTTATGTTTTCATCACAGAACTGGAGTGGGATTGTGTCATGGAAACAGTCTCTTTGTTTCTGGTTCAACACACTGGGGCTGTTGTTGCAAATCTTTATGTGACAGTCCCTTTCTATTAATCAGGCAAACACTCGTGGGCATTTCACACTCTCTCTTTTATTGTGGTTACTTTAATTTCGGGGGAGGTGTTGCAGCAAGGACTTTGAGAATTAAACTAAAAAAAGACAACAGGATGAGGCTTAGCTCCCAAATGGTACTGCCCTCCGCCTCTCCTGGGCAAATACCAATTTTGGATCCTGCAGGGGATGGGGGAAAAAAGAGCAGGAAGGAAAAACAGGACAACAAACAGCAACCTGAATCCAGGGGATATCAGCAGCAGCGCTGTGAGAGGCGAGTGGCCCTGTGTTATCAGATTAGTCTGGATCCCTGGGATCAGTACTGGTGGTGGTGTGTGTCTGAGTATCTGATTGCCTCTCCGTGCTCGGCTGTCTCTTCTCTCCCCCACTGGCCACCTGTCCCTCAGACACCACCGGGGTGTGTAGGATTTAGGTCGAGAATGCAACGGCTTCTCCACGCCGCTCACAGTTGACGCCCTAAAGTTCTGCGTTCTTCTTTTTCCGGAGTTGTTGTGCCCCTTCTGCCCCGTCCCTTTCACTTCTGTCAGCTTTCTCCCTGATGGGGCCACGCCCCAAGCAGCGGGATCTGGGCGTGGAGGTTGTCCTGCCGCCAGAGTGCGCTCGTAAAAACACAAAAACAAACAAAACAAAGGAAATGGTGACTCATCACTGAGGGCTGATCCTGCGCACAAAGCCTGGGCATGGACACACACACACACACACATACACACACACACACATGCACACACACATCTTTTTTTGTGTGCTCCCTCCCATGGTGTAACGACTTATGTCCCAGATGTGCAGAGATGTGACATCATCCCCTGTGAATGTGATTATCTCTGATCGGCGGCCATCCGTTTTCCCTGGTTTAAAGTGGAATTCTGATGTTATAGTGTTCCACTGCTTTGCCATGCTTGTTACATCCTGTCTCTTGCCTGCCCACAGAGATGCGGTATGGTACAATTTGTACCCCCGTGCTCTCCCCACCCATTGTTTCTTAACCCTGACTCATGCAACAGACACACACACACACAGACACATACTCACACAAACAGAGACACACACACAGGTGCTTGTTTCTTTCAGCAGAGTTCCTGCAGCCTGCAGTTCAACTTACAGCAGGTGACTGGTTTTATTTGGCTCCTGGTTCCACCACTGCCAGTAGACTGTGACTCCAGGCACAGTGGTAAGCAAGCGTATGAATGCTGCACTTGTGGAGCTGTCATTGAAAAGTCTAAACATAGAACAGGCCCAAACAGTATAGGCCTGGTTGGAAAGACCAGGCTGACTGACACCAGAGTTTAAGAGAGGGATTCAATGCAGACAAACACAGACAAATAATCCATGGTGAACAACAGTAAGAAATACATTCAAAATGAGTACAAAAGGGTCTGTCTCCTGAACTTTAATACTGCTTATAAAATCCCTCAGTTTCAGAAGTTACTCTACTCAAGGCTGCCCTGCAAGTAACGTTCTACATTTAGGAGTGTCACTTGAAGCCAACCTCCACTGTCATTAACATCAGAGCGCAACTTAGACATGCTTCAAGAATTCTCCCTCCTCGCCACTTGGTGTGGTCCTGTTGGGCAAGCGCACATAGCTTCAAAGGTCAATTAACTTTTTGTGATGAAATAACACTTTTAAGAACCCAACATGTCCAGCAGGCCATTTAGACAGTTCTTGCATACACGGTACATGTGAGTGAGGAGAAATCTTCTGAAGCTTCTCTTCGATGGCCTCACTCACATTTTTTAGCGAAACCACACAAAGTGGCCTGTTGTTTCCCCCGTGAGCAAAGTCAGGCGAGTGTTACGCAGCTCTGGGCATAACAGCTAAGTGGATCCTGGAAGAACAATGGGGGTCTCACGAGTCTTTGCTGTGAGCCTCTTAGGAGGTTATGAACGTTAGTCGTCCCATATGTGCAATGTCACTGCAATGTGTGTGTTGTGTGTGTGTCTGTGTGTGTTCGTATGTGGCTGCAGGTGAGTATGTGTAGGACTCGGCTTCAGCTGTACTGTATCTGAACCATGATTCTTGGTGTCACCAGCGGCGCTCTGCTGTCTGAGCGGTAAACTGTTCCCCAGACAGTCCGAATCTGCCCAATCCTGTTTGCACTGGATGGCATCATCCCGGGCACTGAGCTGGATCCATTACATTACATTACATTACAAGCAGACGCCTTTATCCAGGGTGACTTACACAGCTAACATATTATCCATTTATATACCTGAAGGATTAATGTTTACTGAAAAAAATGGAGATAAAGTGCTTCCCTCAAGAGTGCAACAGTTATTTTCCAAACAAGAATCATACCTTTAACCTGGTTGAGAGCACAGTTCTGGAACCAGTGGTCCTCACAGCCTCTCATGTTATGCTGTGCTGACAATTTTATGATTGCACTGATCTCAGCTCAGCGCCGGAGCCGTATCTGACTTACTCGGTGTCTCTCGTGTCTCCTGTAGTGCTGGAAAGCACTTGGGTGTTTTTTTACAGAGGTTTTGTTTTTCCTCATTAGGATTTTGCAATTCGCAAGGGTTACACAACATTGCCGCGGTGACGGGGAGGTAATGCAGCGCTCTGAAGCTGTCACGGGATAAGGATAAGCTTGCCTGTATGCATGCGTGTGTGCACCTAAATCCTGGGGCCGGATGTCCAATGGGTCCTTTGTGTTTCTCTACTGTCACAGCATGTGAATGTATAGAGGGTAGTGATACTTGTAGACCAGAGGAAATATCACAGGGGCTTGCATGGAACTGAGGGATTTATAATGGCATAATAAATAGCAGTATTGCCAGCGAAAAAGGCTTTCAACACCTGCAGGGCTTTGTTAATTCACATTGTGTTTCCTTTGTGTAATTACATGCAATTCAATCAATGTAGGACCAGTTACTGCTGTGCCCTTGATCTCATGTCAATGTATGCAGCATACTCTGGGGACTTGTTCCAGGTTAAAGGGGATGTGGATGTGACAAGCTGGAAACCCCTGAAAATGAACCCCCACCACAAATCATTGTGGTTTTTAGACCTTATAGACACTGTCTATAATACCTAAAAACATTTTACATAAGCACTACAGGTTTGGTGCATGTTTGGGTGTTAATGTGTGTGTGTGTGTGTGTGTGTATGCAGTTTGTGAATATGAGCGTACGCTGCACACATGGGTGATTGCTGTCCCCACCCTACCACTTGCTCACCCAAGTTGTGTGAGTAGCACGAGCTCATTGACCTGTTCAGAACTTTGCACCTTCTGTCTCCCTTCTTCTTTTTCTCTCTATCTCTCTCTCACACACACACACACTCGCTCCCTCCCTCCCTCTCTCTCTGTCTCTCTCTCTGTGGTGTGGTATATTCCTTTCACCCAGGAGTAAAGTCTGATCGGACTGGCCTTTGGGAGTCATAAAGTAGTCCATCAGCGGGGGCTTGCGGTCAGGACACTCATTCTGGAGACGCTGCAAAATGCCTAGAGTGCCCAGCACAGTGATGGCGCTGAAGAGAAAAGGCGTCTGATAAAGAGCATAAGCATTATTCAGTTACGGATTCAAAGGTCCAGGTGTGCATATTAAGGATAAGGCAGAGGTGGGGTTAATGTGTCAGTGGAAGGGCCTCAGCAGTGCTGAACTGCAGCCAATCCTCTGGATCTTGGGATCCTGAAAGCAGCAGCGCACATATACGGCATTCAACGAGAGGGAAAATCGACACCCCATGACCACTCACAGCACAAAGTGGTGATGGTCCCGGGTATCAGAGTTCCTGCCGAGAAGGGGTGTTTACTTGGAAAGCGCGTAACTGGAGGACCCATTCATTTTTTATGCGCCTGGCAGCTTTGTAACGCGCTGTCGAGTACAATGCCTGAGAAAAGGTGGGGGGGGGGGGGGTCGCATTTCACGGGTCGGGACAGGTGCGGAGGATGAATGCTGCTTGGCTGAGATGAGCAGGTGTGTGTGTGTAAACGTGAGGGCATTGGGTGGGCGGGGTGTTCTGGCCATCCAAATACACACCTCAGTGCACGTGTCAACTGTCAAAACCCTTTTGTACACAGCAGTAGAGCATAGTGGTCCAGTCAACTGAGCTGGTAACCTCAGTTACATAACCTCCAGCTACATGGGTGAGACATTTTTAATCTTCAGCCTCTTCTCCCTTTATCTGTCCTGTTTTGTGCGTTCGTTCAGTTCAAGTTTCAGACATCTACACAAAATGTCTGTTGGCCCCTCAAGCGAGGTGCTTTCGCTGACCCGTTCAAACAAAGTGCAATCTGTTCATACGGGTGACAGAATATGTCAAGTGTACCGACGACGTTTGGATGACCTCCCCTTGAGTTGTTTTTTTTTTCCCTCTTTTGGCCATCTGTGTGCTATAATGCAGGACAGGGGAGGAATTAAACATGTGACATAGCCCGTTTTACAACCAGTCCCAAATCCAAAGGTCTCCAGGGTTACGTCATCCACGAGAAACTCGCAGTCAGATTCCTGTAAGTCGTTCAGCACACGCACAGATGCGCGCGCACACACACACACACACACACACACACACACACCAGCAGCGTGTGAAACGCTGTCAGTCACACCATTATCTTTCACACCTGTCTCGGAGGATCAGCGGACCATAGCTTCTCATCTCCAGAGCAGGACCTGCTGAGCCCGCTAGCTCTTCATTAGCAAAGTGATCCTAAGCCACGGGGTCAATTCACCAATCAATTAGCAAATCGCAGATCAATTACATCTTAATACGCAGGCTGCCCTCCAGAAAATTCCAGAACGGATCAGACTGGGAGGTGAGTGGGTTTGCCTCAACTGGGTTGTAACTGCAGCAGTACCAAGCATCTCTGATTCACAGAAGGACACAAAACACAGAAATGTAGAACTTTATAATAGCATCAACATTATAGGACATTTAATTTTATTTCACTGTGGTTGCTGGTTTTGAGTGCCATGCAACAGGATTACCCCAGAGCATCAATGTGAATTTTGAAATGAGTGCAATGAAGCTGGTATGAGTGCAGTGTGAACATTAGGCTAAATATGTCTCTTCATAGAACAGCAATAGCAGAAGTTCCAGTAAGAATGCATTTATTTACTCACTTCCCTGAACAGACTTAGTAGCAGCTGTTGTTTTACCAGCAAAGGAGATCCCTTGGAGAGCCCAGTGGCATTTACACTTGACCCTCTCTCTTTCCTGTCAGGGGCGTGGGGGTGGAGGGGTTTCTAATGGGGGCAGGAGCCGGGGTAGTAGTGGGGGTACGATAGGGAGAGGTCCCTATAGAGATATAAAGTGGAAGTGGAGTGAATTGGAGAGAAAAGTGGGATAATCCCACGGGAGCACCCTTACACTCATTTTTTCATATATGTATGTACTCCTATGTGAAAAAAGAAAAAACCAGAAAGCCCTGTTGCATGCTGGGTAATGCAAACACAGACAGGCCTTGGAGCTAAGATTCCCCTCCACAATATATCATCCAATCTCCCATACAAATCATGCCAGAGACCCTTCAGGGGGAAGCTATGGCCTGGTTCACTAAGGACTTCAGTCATCATTCAAGTTGCTGAGTAGTTAAGAACTTGTTAAGGACTCTTGTTGATGGGATTTTGATGGCCAGATCAGAATGTTTGATGAAAAATATACAGGGTTTAATGTATTTGTTGCCACTGAAAATCTTTGATGACACCCTGGGATGAGAGAGAAAACCCACTTGTTGGCAGGGCAGTGTTTAAGAAGCCATCTGTACATATTGACCACTTACAGGGAGAAGTCAGGTGTTAGACATGGTCTTCGGAAATGTGTGTCTGTGCTACAGTTTGAGTGTCAAACTGGGAAAATAGATGAAAAATGGAGAAACCAAAAAAGCAAACAGATCAGCGAGACCTCTCTCTCTCTCTTTCTCTCTCTCCATCCCTGTATCTCTCCATCAGCTTCTCTCCCCCGCCTTCTCACTGCAAATGCAAATGGGTTCAAACTTCAGCCATCAATGTCGAGCAGCCGTTTAATACATAAATCAATCAAAAAAAATGCTGAGAATAGCACACGCACATCTGAGTATGACAGATTTCAGAGAGATTACCTCAGAATAATCCGATTGCACTTTTCTGCATCAAACAAAATGGAATAAAATCATTTGACTGAAATACTTTTTAGGTATTTTGAAGGTAGCTCTTAACGCGTAATGCTTCCACTGAATATCATCATTGGTATATCACTGATATGGAGGTGTTGGTGATTAACATGTATGTAAGTAATTTAGAGAATGACTGTCTGACAAGATTGGATGTGCAATTCATTTTTTATGTATTAAGTTTCATATCCCCCAAATGCATATCCCAGCATGCCCCACCCTCCAAAAAAAAAAAGAACAGCTGAGGACTGCAACGAAATGTTTTTGACACCAGCACCTTGGCCATCTGTCATGACCCAGGATCCCCAGACATTTAAATTAAAGACTCCTGGACGGTCAGCCGTGTCCAGCGGAGCTGAGCTGTCCTCCCCCTGAGAAATCAATCTGCATAGCACACGCGGGGTTTTCTTTTAATGGGACACTAAATTACACGGCTCTGCCTCCCCCCGTGGTTATGCGGGGCACAAAGAAGGGAGGGGCACGGCTCACCTGCACTGCGGCCACCGAGCCATGGCAACAGTTGATATTGCTGTTACAACGTTATGACTTATTAAGACAAAAAAAAAATTAACAAAGTATTACACACAGAAAGTGTTCCTGCTTTATGCTCATGTCCATGCATAGCATAGCATACTGAAAGCTTCTTCTCAAAAACAGAACTAAGTTCAGAGCAGAGTAGATCTCCTCATTTTTATATAAAATTCTTCTTTATTTTTTAAAAATGTATGTACATATATACTAACCCAACAGGTAAACCTCATCTCCATACAAGCTCTTGATGGGAAAATGATACATTTTTGCATTACAGATTTCTAGCAGGAAAATCAGGAAGGAAACAGATGCTGTCTGTGTTTTAACCTCTGAATATAGGCTTACGTAAAGCTTGCAATGCTATGTCCTGGTGTTTTTTTTTCATAGGAATAAGGACAGATAAACATGTTTGAGTACATGTGTGCCTGCATGTATGCGTATGTATGTGTATGTGTATGTGTGTGTGTGTGTATGTGTGTAATGGGGGAAGGTTCCTTTCTACAGTCAGATTTTAATTTCTTAATGCAGGATATGTGGGCATTTAGCGTAAAGCGGTGCTAGAAAATAAGTGACCATTATGTGCAGCATGAGGTAATCTAATGGGTAAGCCATTGGGTGGGCCACTGAGCCGCGAACAGAAACCTCTTTGATGGGCTGAGATTGGGTCTGAGAGTTTGCTCTGGGTGGGGCCTCGTTGCTGTTGATGTAGCAATGCGCCTGAAGCCAGCAGTCCGCTATGGTGACGTAGGTGGGGAGAACATAGCTGCAGATCAGAGCGCCTTTTTTCAGCTCTTTCGACCTTTATGGCTTTATTGACAAGCGAGAGAAGATCAAGGTGACGTGATTACAGCATCGTGGGCATTCACAGGTGCTCACAATGGCATTTTACAGAGCTCTGTGTGTCCCAATGCACATATAGAGCTTGGTTTTTAAATTAAACTGTGGGACAAAACACTTAACAACTTCCAAATAAGTTAATGAGATTTCCATTTGCTTCCAAATACTTACAAACCATGCACTGTAATCATTTGTGTATTTTGTTATATAAAAAAAAAACATTGAATATATATGGCCATTTTCCAAAGCTCATAGGGTCTATGAGTAAACAAAACTCAAAGAAAGCAGCTGGTTGGGCATCCAAGGTATTTGTAAATCAGCCATGCATGGTAGGAGCCATTTGCTTGTTGCTTGTGAACACATTTGGAGATCATTATCAAATACTTGTTGGCATTTTCCAGAAAACTTCACTTCAGCACACAATTTGAATGAACTATTGAACTATTATTTTTCAGGCTATATAGCCAAAGAGGTTTCTGTAGATCTAGTTTCTATGTCTAACAGGTATGGTAGCATATAGGTTATTGGTGACCACATGATTTTATGTGACTCACTTTTTGTAATTCTGTTAGGTGTGTTTTTTTCTCATTAGTTACTGGGAGACAGAGGTCAGTTAGGTCTAGGCACAGAAAGCCATTAAAAGATAACTAATTAAACTAAGAACATGCTAAATTTAGTAGACATCTTGCCGATTACAAGGTGAATTACGATGGGATTTAAAGTTTACCGCTTTAACAGTGCAATAGTTCCTGAAACGTCAACTAAACATTTTGCAGGTCTTCTTAATAGCCTCTCTGTCAGTGTCAGTGATTCATTTCACCATTCATGTGTTACATTGCTTTTCTATTTTTAAACTGCCTTTTAATACTGAGTAGACCTATCAAAAGAACTTTTGACCGTAAATGAAAGCAAAGACCTAAATATATCCACAGTACTGTGCATGGTCTGGCTAATTTTGGACAACACATGTTTATCCACAAGTATTTTTGGTCTGATGCAAAGGCTACTTTATCAGAATTCCAATATGTTTCCAGTCAGAGTTATCCTGCTATGACAATATGAATCTGACTGTTTCTGACCTGGTGATTCCTCTGTGATTTTCCTCTGTGACCCTGTAACCACATGTCACACTAACTCCCAGCAAATTGCCAGCACCTTACCACCAATTTTCTGGAATTAACTTGGTCTGAAAATCAAGGCTGGAATTTCCTGGAATTTTAATTTCAACAATTTTACACCAGATTGGTGGTGTTCTTGTGTTCTGCAGGAGACTCTGTTGGAATCTGTTGACTTCATGGAGGATATGTCTGCAGGAGACTGACACTGCAGATGACAGTGACTACTGTAGTCTATGTCTCTGCATCAGATCTGTAATCTCTAAGTATGCAGAAGACTGGGACTGTTGTAATCCGTGTGCCTGCAGGACTCTGTAGGATCTCTGAGTCTGTAGGACACCATTGCTCTGCTGTAATCTGTGCCTCTGTAGGAGTCTGTGTTTCATCTGTAATATGTGACTCTCTGATAGCGCTCCCTCCTTTTTGCCGTGACTCCCCTGCGGTTAAGCTCAGCTCCCTGCTCCGGCAACTGCAGTCCAATCTCACATCTGAACCGTCATCTCTGGCCCACTTCCAGGCATCTGCTGCAACCCGGCATTTTCTGGAGATAAACCCACTGCAGCGAGTTGCCCCTACAGAACCAGATAAACTCACTCTATTGTACAGACCCAAGGACAAACACACTGCAGCATGGTCCCTCTCAGGGCCACTCAAACTCACTGGGCTCCGTTACCATTCAGAACCAGATCCACTGCAGCAAAATGATAATCAAGCCAGAGATTTCAGGTCAGGGAGGTATTTATTTCTAAGCACTTACTCCCCGATCTTCTTCCCTTTTTTATCCTCCTGCAGGACAGTTTTGATGGTTGTGAGTGTCTCGTTGCCAGAGAGAGGAAAGGTAAAATGCCAAATCTCACTAACACACACACACACACACACACAAAAGCTCCTCTCCCCGCACATGAGTGCCAGTTATGGGCAGACATCCACTTGTTTCAAAACACACCACAGCCACTGCAGTCTTCCTGTTGCATGCCTGTAATCTTCGATAATAACATTAATGAGTGCAAAAGCCAAGCAATTTCAGAAAAGTTTGGAGAGATGGAGAGAGAGGGAGAGAGAAGGAGAGACAGAGCGAAACAGAGTGAGGGAGAGAGAGAGATGGAACAGGTAACGATGAAGAGCAGGGTGCCTTGCCCCGTCCTTGACCCGGTCTCTGTTTGGGCGGTGCTGTGCCGAGGCTCTATCAGCACTTCTTGGACACCTGCAAGGTCGCACTGCGTCCATGTGATCTCATCTTGCGGGGAGGAGGCGGGGTGCTCCATAACCTCCTTGTGCCTCGGGGGGGGTCGGGGGCAGGATTGTCCATCATCATCGCTGTTATTTTACTCCATTAAACTGCTCCCTGCATCTCCGGAGCGGGCCCAGGGTGATCAGCACCGGACCAGACAGCTGAAGCGGCTGTTATGTAAAAAGAGCTGCATACAGAAGCTGTGCTCTGCGGCCCTACAGCAGCACTGTGTGGTCTACTGCGACCTGCCTGGCCTTCTCCTGCCGCCAAGTGGCGCAAAAGGGTACTGCAACCTCTGTATGACCCGCTGGGACAGAACCGCTAACAGCTGCCACTGCTGATGCTGCCACAAATACAACTACCGCTTCAGCGAATAATAATATCAACAATTCTCTTTCTGGATGGAGGGGAGGGGATAAACGAACATCTCCTCAAATCCTTTTATGGATTAGCTGGCTCGGGATGTCTAAATGTGACCCAGGGAACTGTGATCGCTAAAGCTGGGGATATTTGCTGTTTCTTTGATTGCTGTTTAGACTTCCAGTTGCATCTAGAAACATTAACTTTAAATATCTGGTGGTTTCTGTATAATCAAAGCATTCATAACTTATTTGCATTAATCCAACATATACAGCAGGATAGGTTATGAACTTATGACCCTCCTGTGACCTGCTTTTGAAGATTCTGAATTCCCTTCTGATATGAGGTATGTGCTTTGATCAAGACTAATTCTGTGGAGTCTCAGTGCCTAACTGCTGGCCCACAAAGCTTCACACTCTTCTTTCATCCCAGAATCTCTGCGCCACACACACAGCACCACAGCAATGAGGCCATCACCTTACTTTTCAAGACAAACATGTAAAAATATCCATGTATGGAGTACCAACACCACTCTGGCATCATCACAATTTGTGCCTCATCCTTTCAGGGCAGTATTAGTTCTGAAAACATAAAGGGGAAAATTTTTTTAGCATCCACCCACCTTCAAAAATACAGTCACCATTTGTACTTTGTGTGTGAAATATTTCCATGATGACACGTTGAGTTGGCTGGTTTGTACGCTGTCTGTAAGCATTACAATCTGAAGGTGTGATTAATTATGCTGAAGAAAACAATTATGAATGAACCCCTGTACAGGCATAAATCATGTACATACTTGAAACATAAATGTTTTTGCATATATAAATATATTATATACATGAAAATCACTTAATTATAGGATTCACCCCATAACAGACATTTTAATGCCATCTATTATATCTACAAGTACATAGAAATTAATTTCTTTGTGATAATATACAAATGTACTGTTTGCTTTTCTGCATTGAGAACACATTTCATATTAACCTAAGACCCTCCAACTAATGACTGCCTGCAAACCCACTGCAAACAGGGATTTATCATGCGAACAGCCAAGTGGAGGAAAAAAAAAAAACATTAATTGCAGCAAAGTTTGTAATTATCAATTAGCATGCGGATCAAAGTTGAGCTTTAATTCCAGCCATTATCCTGTCCACTACGCACAAATTGCAGCCACGGTGCTATCATGATAATATGGGGTTGGACCGGGATCTGCGAAAGTCCCTGCTAATACCAGGGCTGTAATTTGTGATTGGTGAGTAGGACTCTGGAACACTAAAACAATAGCAGCCGTCTGTAGATGTAACATTCAGTATGAAAATTAAATACCTCTGCCACATACCACACCAAACACATCATTTTCATTCAGCACTGCTGTGACATTACTCGGGCTCTACAAAGCCATTATGAGAATGTTGTGTGCGTCCCAGGGTCTCCTGATCTCTACTGCATCATGTTGCCCCTACTGTATGACAGCAGGTTGCATATTTTGCAGCAGTATTTACAGGATAATGACTGGAAATCCTCACTGAGCGTTTCACGTCAGTCTGATCCAAATTTCTCCGCAGATTCTAGATGTCCTCAACTTTAAAAGTCTAAAGGTACTCTCTTGATTCACTAGATTGCACAGCTCCTGCCAAACAAATTATATAAATAAAACATTTGTTTTGTTCATTTCTTTTTACAAAACATGTACAACTATTATGGATGATATTTTTGTCATTTGAGTATGCTGATCTTTCTTCGGAACATTTTGTCCTTGTCCTTCAGAGCTGCCTCCGTCACGCTGAACAGATCCAGGCAGAGTTGTTTTTGGCTCTGGATCGGTGCCCTCTGCCGGTTACCGCTTGGCGCGCTTGACTGTGATGTTGTCTAAGATCCGTGGGCTGCTGTGGGTCTTATAATGCAGTGCTGGGTCTGAGTAGTTGAAAGGAGGGGGGTTGTACTCTTGAATGTACTCTGGCAGCAGGTGTGGAATCCTGTGAAGAAAGCATATTGTTATAAATTTTCCCCGTTCACGTCTCTTGTTTGGGATAACTTCAATTTATAGGTGGATATTATCTAAAGCGCTTCAGTAGTGGCAGGTCCAATGGCAGTGCCACAGTCAGGATTCAAACCTGCAACCATGTGTTCAGAAGTCCACCTCCCTATTCCCAGCTACACCAAAACATATGTGCAATTTTCACACAGTCCAGCTCACACTGTCACACTGTCACACTCATACACAACCACACACACACACATACACACACACACACACACACACACACACACACACAGATACACGGACACACATGGACGCACACGTGAGCGCGCGATTAGACCCAGAACTTTCATATGGATCCTAATATGGTGACAGGTGGTCCGGCGGTATATCCATGTACATTATGTAAGGAACATTCCGGACTGAACTGGTACATATGTGTAAAACAAAGGCACAGGAGTGTAATCCCGCGGAGGACCTCCATGACCTCGCTGCCCATGCATCGCAGCGGGTATTAGATGTCACTGTGCGGGGATTTGCATGTCACCCCGTGACTTAGAGAGGAGGGATTATTCCTCTTTAACTCACTGACACCTGCTCCACATGCTGTAAAGCCACAGATTACCGCATCTGTGACAGAGAGATGATAAACTAATGGGGGAGGCGAAACATTACGGACAACAATAGCAGATGTCAAAGAGATGATCGGTCGTGTCAGTAAAAACGGTGCTTTCAGTGTGACCTCTCGCTAGCTGCGACCTCTGCGATTAGGCTCGATTTAGCCCCGCATTTAGCTGCACTTTCATGACACGAAAATAGCAGTGGGAGGAATGGGTGTGGGTGGGCTTAACACAGCGGCGGGATGTGAGCGGCCAGTAAGCAGTCATATCATAATGCCATCACAGGTTTCAGAGAAAAACCTGGAAATGTCTGACTGCAGGTTATCTCGCTCCCTGCTTCTTGCACTCCTAACCTGCAGGAAGCCAGCAGCGGAGTTCAGGCATTCAGGGGTGCAAACTGCACTCTCAGATATTAAAAGAGTTCCCGTACCTTCATGTTTCTTGTCCTATGGATTTTTTTCGCGCCCAGAACTCAAGGTTTACTATCTGGCGTAAGGGTATGTGCCGTCTATTGCAGGTTTTGATGACGTGGACTGTTTTATATGCAACTACCTCTACAACTGGACAGCTTGAGTGAAGCCACTTTGGTGCGGTCATGTTGGTGTCATTGTAAGAATACAGGGCAGAGCGCGTTCATGTCAAAGCAATTGTACAGGTACATACTCTCCAGTGACAGTCTTCTTGCGGAAGCAGCAGAAGCAGGCCAGGGCGGCCAGCAGGAGCAGCAGCAGGAGGGGGATCCCGATGCCCAAAACCAGGCCCAGGATTAGGGGCCTGTTGTTCTCCGCAGAGAGGAGCTCGGCCACGCCTGTGCGGTTCACACTGCCCTCATCTGAAAAGAGAGATAGAGAAGGGGGGAGAAAAAAAATGGGGAAAGAGCAGAAGTGTGAGGAAACATTCACTATGTGTCACTTATTCCATAATAATATTCCTTGTGCTTTAGTGCTTTGGCTCACATTTTTTGACTGCCCTTTCACAAGACTCCTCCCCCCCACTTCACCCATCCCCTCACCTAAAACACAGGACTGGGACTCGTCCACGTCGGCGGTGCCATTGCACACACACCTGTACCCCCCGTAGGTGTTGGCACAGAGGGCTGGCTTCATACACACCGCCTCCTTCGTCACACATTCATCCAGGTCTGAGAGACAGAGAAGAGAGGGAGAGAGAGAGAGAGAGGGAGAGAGAGGGAGAGAGAGAGAGAGAGAGAGAGAGAGAGAGAGAGAGAGAGAGAGAGAGAGAGAGAGGGAGAGAGAGGGAGAGAGGGAGAGAGAGGGAGAGAGGGAGAGAGAGAGAGAGAGAGAGAGAGAGAGAGGGAGAGAGAGAGAAAGAGAGAGGGAGAGAGAGAGAGAGAGAGGGAGAGAGAGAGAGAGAGAGAGAGAGAGAGGGAGAGAGAGAGGGACAGAAAACAACAGAGAAAAGGATGACTCAATGACCACTGTTTTGCAATAAAAAATACCGATAAAACCTTGATTACCTAGACAGCAAAGACTGTGTGCTCATTGTTAAAAGCAAGAGACTAAAACAAACATCCACTTCCTGATTATATACAGGTACACTGTTGGTATACAGGTACTGCATATATACAGTACACTGTTGCTCATATTGTTGCTCATCTGTTAAACTAAACACCAACAGAATTTGTTTATTGTTATGGCAATAGTTATTTGACTTTAGACTTGAATTTGAAATTGAATTTGATGGAGAGAGAGGAGAGGGATAAAAAGTATGGTGCAGTATTGTGCAGTGGGGCACAATGCATGTTTTTTTTCATCACTGTCATCATCATCATTATAACCGCCTTACCTCCCACATCGGCGTCCTGAATGCCGTAATACTGGCTGACGCGGGTCAGGTAGTCCCGCACGTACCAGTGGGGCGTGTCGCTGGACACGTTGATTCGGTACTCGCTGGCTGCCTGGCCCCCCGAGCCCCCGGCCTTCATGCTGGCATTGTAGAACTTATTCTGGAAGCCCATGGACAGGATCTGCCTCAGCTAGGGTTGGAGGGGGGTGGGGTCACAAAAAAGAGAGACTGGCTCTATTACAACAAGACAAAATAATAATCCATGCTGATTTGACTTTGGGTGACCTCTGACCTCGGACTGTGATCAGTGATACTATTCTAGAGAGGGGAGGAGAGGTGGTTAGGACAGATTCAGGATTTAGGGCATGTCTGCAGTACCCTGTGTGTCTTCACAAGAAGCTGGGAGGGTCAAGCTTCCTGTCCCATAGTGCACCTGGTGCCTACAGTGTCTACCTGATCTATACCTACCTCCTACCTCCCTCTCTTCACATACACCTCAGTCTGATCCAAGACATCACAATAAAATCTAACTTTCACATTGACATGCAGCCAGTCAGGCAAAAGTAGCACTTACCTTTTCCAGTCCCTCATTGCTATTTCCCTGACTCCTCCACCCCATGGAGACATTAAATACGTTCCACCCTGACAAGCACACGCAAACACACACATATTACAACATTTCCCACCATGCACCGCAGTGCTCACAATGTTCACACCAGGGCATCTGTGACAGGAACTATTATACACATTACGTCAATGATAGTCCTTACCTGGGGGATTAGCAGATTCACCTGTAAAGTAAGACAGATGGTTGCAGGTTTATTATACAAAAGTGGTATCATACTTCACATGTTCTGTTTTCATTGCTTGGCCAGTCCAGCTAGGAATAATGCACAGTGAATATGGTTCAATTATTATGGACTTGTAAGCATGGTGGTCTGATTCACTCACCACAGCTGTCTGACTCCTTGGTGGTCTGGTACCGGCAGGAGCACCGGACCGAGCCCACAGTGTTGACACACTCAAACTTAGCATTGGGGCAGGCAGAGGGGTCCAAGCACTCATTTATGTCTGTAGGAAAGGACAACCACTTTTAGCACATTAAATTCTCCAGGGAATTCTAGAATGTGTGTCAGTTTTCCAGTACTCCACATACCTGAATGCAACCGAGTGTCCATGAACTGGATTCTAATGCTTTTTTAAAGTGGGCCCTATGATCCAATTGTCAAGAACCATGAACTTGGGAGCCCAAAATGAAGATCTTACATAATCAGTGAAAAATTGCCTAAATTGTCTTATAAAATAGCTGACACACCACTGTTGCTGTTGTCACAGTATCATATTCCAATACCTGTATTCATGTACATTCTTTTAAAAAAGGAAAGTGTGAGAGATTGTGTGTGTTTTGGAAGGAGGAGAGCACAGGTGTTTTGCAGGTCTTGTTGTGCATAATCGCTCTGTTGTGCTGCATTTGGGGTGAGACTATACCGGTGCAGTTCTGGCCATCCCCAGTGAAGCCGGGCTTGCAGTGGCACGTGTAGCTGTAGCCTGAGCTGTGGCAGTCGGCCATCTTGTGACAGGGGAAGGGAAACGGGGGCAGGCAGAAGTCTGGGGAAGAATCGCACAGGGAGGATTAAGTGAGAAGAGCTGTCACACGGAACTGTCTTGTGACCACGAATAAAGACACCGTTAAAAAAACATATCCAGGAGAGGCCCCAAAACAGCAGTCAATTCTGCAGTGGGCTGCTTTGTCTGGCCTTAGGCACACTGACCGTTCTCAAAGCACTTATAGCCTTCTTTCTGCTGGTACACTGTCTGTGGGGGGCACTCGCCACAGGTAAACCCGTCCGGGTCGCGCTGGTTCTGGCAGGACACTCCTGGGAAGCACGGCTTGCCCTTGCACACGTCTGTAGTATTCCCACAGAACTTCCCGCTGAAACCTTTTGGGCACAGGCACCCCACCACCTGAGTACAGGAAACAGAGATTGGTAGCGTGTGTGCAAGAGTGTGTGCATGTATGTCTGCGTGTGCATGTGTGTGTGTGTGCGTGTGTGTGTGTGTGTGTGTGTGTGCACATTTGTATGTGTGTGTGTATGTGCGCGTGCATGTGTGTGCATGCCCACACAAACTACCTCTTTCCCCTCACAGATGTACCTCCCTTCTTCCAAAGGGTCGTCCGGCACCATGACGTAATCTGTCATTAGTTCTGCATCGCAGAGTCCATTTGACTGAAGCCTGAGGCAGAGGTTAAGCTCAGACTCTGACCCTCTTTCTCTAATTGCTGTTTAAACATTGAACTGATAGCTGACCTGCCTCGGGGTCGGACACTCTAATGAGACTTAGCGGCCATCAACAGCCAGACTGCAATTAGTGCTGCTGCATCAATTCTTCCATCAGGGTCTGCCCTTGTGACACATCCAGTGGGGAAGGCAGGACAGAAGACTCGTTACAGGACAGAAGTGCTGTCTGAAAGGTATACTCAGGCAGGCACACTGTATCTGCCATTTGATTCACAGGTATTCAGTATACTTTATCTTAGTTGTGGTAATAAGGTATATGGCTCTTGAAATTTATCCTGTATCCCTACATGTGTACTGTACCAGAATGTTACCCTGCAGGTATTGAGGTATAATGTAACTGAAATTCTCTTTGCAGGTGATGTTCTAGGAATTTGTACAGGTGTGGTTGTATACCTATTTCAGCTGGATCTGTAACGCGTCGCGCAGGTATTGAGCTGCAGCGTACCTGGAACATGCCCTGCAGGTGTTGAGGTGTGGTGTGCCAGGAACCCGCCCTGCAGGTATTAAGGCTTGGCGTACCTGGAACCCACCCTGTGGGTGCTCAGGTGCAGCATACCTGGAACTTGCCCTGCAGGTGATTCTCGGCGATGCTGTCGTACTGGCAGGTGCCTCCGTTCAGGCAGCTGCACATCTGGATGACGGGGCTGAGTAGGGAGCTGGACAGCTGGTCGCTGGCCCTGACCGTCAGCAGCACGGGCTGGGTGTTGAGGGGCATCCATGAGAGGATCCCATCAGCTGTGCAGGGAAAGGGGGGTGGGGGGGGGGGGGGTGGAGTTAACCCGCTGCTGAACCCAACACCAAAATGCAGGCCAGACACAGGGCATTATGCCAGAGATCGCTGTCACTGAAAAACAGGGCAGTTGCTATGACAGCACATCCATGTTTCAGGACATTAGACTAGTCTGACCTGGACTTCAAATCTGGTATGATGGATGAGCGCAAAAAGTCACTTTCCGGGTGATGTTTGGGTGATGTGGGGAGGGGTTTCTGCTTATGAGATTCAAAGAGAATGTAAAAAACTGACTGGCTCTTAAGAAAATATCTTCTTCCTGAGTCTACTAAATTTGGGTAGTATATCTCAATACGAAGGATCTGGGGATGATTCTAAGCATGATGATGATGATGATGATGATGATGATGATGGAACAGGGATCATTTTTATTTTATATTCAGGCTCAGATTATTTTGTCCATATCTTAAATGAGTGTTTTTTTAGTTTATTCACAGCCTTGTATGTTTGGCCAGTGCTGAAAATGTGTACAAAATTAAAAAAGAAGACCTACTTAAATGTGTTGCTTAAAGTTAAGGACAAAATATATTGCAGTTACATTGAATAGCAGTGTTTATCTATTCACTGCTGTTTCTTGTGGTAAACACCAACGTGTTGGAAGTGTGCTCACCATTTCCTATGGAGGACAGTGGGGGGCGGGGGAAGAGCAGAGAAAAGGTGATCGGATCGTTGTTAGTGTCCTGGGCGACGAACTGGACCCGCACCGTGGCGTTGACCTTGCACTGGATCACCGTGGGTTGGGTCACGATGGGAGGCGTGTTCCCTACATTGACCAATCACAGAGAGCCAGGGAGAAAGGTAACAGTAAGTTGACCTCTGCCCTCACATCCATACAGAGAATTTCCAATTCCACTCTAGCCTTGTAGGAGGTATATCTTTTTAATCTGGGTTTATCTGTCCATGCTGATCTATAATTTAACTGTTGCCTAAGTTTCTTACAAATTATTTTTATTGTTTCACTTTTGGCATTGATTTAGTACAGTGACACTGCTTTGGATTTACATTACATTACAATACATCCATTTAGCAGTGTATAAATGTTATATATATATATATATATATATATATATATATATATATATATATATATATATATATATATATATGTATAAATGTATAAATATGTTTTGTGTCCTTGCATGGTGTCTACTCAGAGCCATTGGTAATGATAAAGCAATAAATCCTACCCTATCCTATTTTTACCTCCTCTGTGGTAAAAACCAAAAGTATCCAAAACCTTTCCTTACAAAGGTGTCTTTTAGAATTGCAGATAATCCTACAATAAAGAGGATTATGGGACATGATGGATCTTATAAATGTTTATCTACTACTTTCTCTAGACGAGTACTTGGCTTAGTGCTCAGAGTGAAACAATTCATTCTTACTTCACAAGGCACTTCACATGTAAATAAAAATGAAGTACAAAAATGTAAATTGCTGAAATCTTACATTGTACCCCCAAAAAAACAAAACTCAGGATGATATCAGTGATGGATTCATCACAGTAATAAGTACTGAAAAGTGCTGCTGAGGGCTTGAGGTCAAAGGTCAGAGGTCACTCACCGAATATGAGGGCCAGGCTGTTGTACCTCTCCTCATACTCCAGGCACTGCAGCCCAAGGTCGCTGTTATCGGTGGCCAGGATGTCTTGAACGCACTGCATGCTGCCCTGACACTTGGTCTTCAGTTCGTTCAGGACAATGGGGCTGACAGACAAGAGCTCTGCTGCTGAGATAGGGCTGAACGGTTTGGTGGATGGGACGGAGTGCAGAAGGCTCTCTGGAGCAGGAACAGCCCCTGTTCTCACACACAGACACACACACACAACACACACACACACACACACACTTGAATATTGACTTCTCTTTCTGAATCATGAGAGAAAATGAAACAGCTTTTTCATAGATAGAGATATTCCTTGAATGATTATTCATATAAGTTTATTGGATTTAAATAACACCTAGCACAATTTGGACAGGCCTCAGGGGAACACCCCTCTTATTTGTGCCCGGTGCCATTGAACCTGTGGGGAGGATGGCGTCACTCACAGGAGAGCCCGAACAGGTGCAGGGTGTCCTCAGGAGGCGGGTTGTTCTGGGGAGAGGGCAGCAGCTGGCCGTTGGACAGCAGGAAGTCATCGGTGCGGTTGGCGCTCCACAGGCCCAGCAGCCCCACGGTGCGGTTGTAGAAGCGCTGCGGCACCTCCACGATGGCGCCCAGCCTCCCCTCGCCCCCGTGCCACACGGACACGTGCAGGCCGCCCGCGTACACCGCCGCGCAGCGGTCTGGAGACATGCAGCGCACCGCGAAGCCCTTCTCCCCCACGTGCACTACACCTGAGGGGACAGCAGAGGGCGCCAACTCAGGAGGAGAGCTGTATAAGTGTACAAGCAGACCTACTCTCAGCAACTGCATTCTTTTGCACTGGGGTACAAAAAGTGCAAGATTAATGTGCATGTATTTATATATGAACCGGATCTTCAGTGCTGCGCATCCCAAGGTGAGGCAGGACATTTCTGTTGTGCCCTTTAGCAGGGTACTTGATCTGGATTTCGTGTGTAAAGCTCCAGTTGGTAAAATGGGTTAGAGCAGGTAGGATAATGTACTATAGACTGCCCTCTGTGAAAAGACACACAATTAGTGCAGCGAATGGGGTGTGTCTGTGGGCTGTGTCTTACCGACGGCAACAGGCACCTCCACATCATCCACCAGAACTGTGAGTCCCTCCCCTGACGGTGCGATCCGCCACTCAACCTGGATGCGCACAAAGCATACATACACAGGCAAACGATGAGATTCTGAGACTCAATGGTCTCACTGACGCAAATGGTCACTGTAACCATCCCCCTCATCTATGCTCTGCTACTCCTCCTGTACAATACACATATACTGTACAACAATTTATATCCACACACACACACACACACACACACACACACACACACACACACACACACACACACACACACACGCACTCACACACATTCCTTGGTCCACCAATTATCATGAGCACCCACACACTGCACCTTATGTCCCATGCTGACTACCTACAGGTGCACGTACAGATACAAAGACACAGACACACTGTGATTTGCATTTGTGAACCTGCACACCTCCTGAGTCACATATTACAACTATTTGGCTCTACTCTGCTGCCTGTTTGTTGAACTCTTCACGATGCTGTACGAATGATGGTAAGTATCACAAATAGGACACATGAACTGTGCCCTCCACTATTAATGGAGAAGACCTTTTTATGTAGACAGCCAGTCAGGAAATACTGTGGCGCAAAGATGCTCCCGGGGATTCTCACTTTGCCAATGCCCTGATAGAACGCAGCCAGGCGCGCCAGGGCGGGGACCCTCCGCGGCTTTCCATTGATCACCAGCTCCTCCGTCTCGCCCTGCAGGGTAAACATGTTGGACCCCGAGCTGGAGGAGAGGCGGACGATGACATACTCCCCCACTGCCTTGAAGGTGTACTCCGTCCCATCAAAGGTGATGAAGTGGAGGCTTCCGTAGACCATTCCTGCCCAGAGCAGACAGAGTCAATCAGGGTCAAATGGTTCTCTCATTTGTGTCAGACTTAACAGACGCAGCCAAACACATTTGTCCACATTGTTCACATTTATTCCATCTCCTGTGACGCTTTCTGAATGCGTACCCACAAGTGAACCGTTTGCATGAAAGTTTTGCATACTGCACAAACTGGGATTTTGGTACATAAACATCTTAACACTGACATCAGCTGGCCAGCACAGGTACTGCACCTTGTGCAAACGGACACCCTAGCATTTTTAGAAAGACTTCCGCAACAACATTGATTACTCCAGAAATAATTCCGGTCGCTGACGCCACTGACGGCCGGTAGGAAAGGGAATATACCATAACAAACAAACTCCATTATGGATATCGACCAGGGACAATGCTGAAATACTAAAGCTTTGAGTGTAATTTTATATGCTATATATACAGTATATGCATGTGTATCTGCTGTTGGGGGTGTGTGCATGTGCCATTGAGTGTATGCATCTGTACATTTATGTGAAGTACATGCAGGCCCTCACCGATGCCCTGTGTCGCCTTGGCAGCTGGCGAAAAGCTGTCAGGGCTCACCCAGCCATAACCCTGGCAACGGTCAAAGGGTCGTTTGGCCAGGTAAAGCTGGCACAGGGAGGACTGGATACAGCACCACTGAAATGGCAGCAGATCCTTGTCTACAGACATGACAAAAAGAGAAGAAGGGAGAGAGCAGAGAAAGGAAGACGGTGCCGTAAGACAGTTGATGAAGAAAGAGAGGGGGGGCAAGGGGGGAGAGAGGAGGGTAAGAGAAAGAGGAAAAGAATTAAGACCAAATTCCAAGAAACATGAGAGCAAAACTTTGCATCAGCAATTCAAACATTGTCCACCTTAACAATTCCATTCAATTATAGCATGTTTATATTACCTCTCAAAGGAGAGATGAGCATTAAAAATTAAACCAAAGAAATCAACCAAGTCATTAAAAATGTAAACCAAGGAGATAAAAGATATTCACGACACCCTAGGACAGCAGTGAATAGCAATTACACAATTCTTACCAATATGCTCTTGCACAGTGTTCCCGCTGAAGTAGCGTTCGCTGTATCCGGCCAGCAGGGGGCCCTGTAGGTCATACACGCACCTTTTCCCAGAGCCCTGAGTGTTGGCCAGGATGGACTGGAAGACCTGGCCCGCGCCGCCGCCCCACCGCAGAGCCCTCAGCTCCTGCACGCGGGCCTTCTGCTGGGCAGGCAGGACCTCGGGTCCGAAGGCCAGGTCCTCCAGCGCCTGGGAGCGGGTGCAGGGGCAGGCGGACACGCCCTCCGTCCACGCCGAGGGCTCGGGCTCCTTCAGCGCCCAAACCTGGCACCTCCTGCGCGGGTCCGAGTTGGCCTCTGACGGTCCAGTCAGGTCGTACAGCCACTGGCCCCGCCGGCCGGTGTTCCCCGTCACCTCCTGAGGGCGGTACCGACCGCCGGGCCCGAACAGGTTCCCGGGTGGGACGGTGGTCTCGTTGTGGAAGTTGGTCCCCCCATCGGTGTACCCCGTTAGTGCGTCGTGGGTGAGCCTCTGCCCTGGACCCCATTTCATCTCCCCGAAATGCAGCAGGGCGAAGGAGCGGTCCCCATCGGTGGTCAGAATGCACTGGAAGGTGTTGGTCTGGATATCAAAAAGCACAAGGGTTCAGAAACAAATGATTCAATCCAATACCTTAATTTCTGACCAGACCCGTGTTATCTGTTTTGGGGTGGTAGTCAGCCAACATGTACAGTACCAGTCACAGGAGGGTTTTTCTTTATTTTCACAATTTTCCACATTTTAGAATAATAGTAAAGACATAAAAACTATGAAATAACACAAATGGAATTATGCAGTGACCCACAAAGTGTTAAACAAAGCAAATCTGTCTTATATTTTAGATGCTTCAAAGTAGCCAAAAAATATTTTTTAAAATCAAAATTCTTTTGAAAAGAAATTCATCCACAGGCATCAACTTCA
Source organism: Megalops cyprinoides (assembly GCF_013368585.1). Lineage (NCBI taxonomy): Eukaryota > Metazoa > Chordata > Actinopteri > Elopiformes > Megalopidae > Megalops > Megalops cyprinoides. The sequence continues at coordinate 22,134,309 of NC_050597.1, read as the reverse complement.
CCATTTTCATTCATCTAAGAAACAAATGTCAAGCATTTAAGTGTCAGTCCTTAGATCAAAATGTCTTTAATACATGTTTCCTATCTTAATCAGGTGTGTCCTGATTGACTGGTACTGTACAGTGGTGCAACACCCCTCTGACCATCACATTTCAGATCACCACCTACTCAAACAAGCACGTACATGTCTAAATGCCTACTAAAGAAAATGATCTGCACACAATTTCCTCACACGGATTTTCATCCCCTGTACCTCTGAAAGGTTGATCTTCTGGTAGGAGACAGGCAGCACATGGTCCCAAGTGATTTTTAGGATCCAGTTGGGTGTGAATGGGGGCTTCCCTCTCTTCCCCTCAAACTCAGTCACATCCTCTGCCGTGCGGTTGAAGACGATTTCGGAGTAGATGTTGGAGAGATTCAGACCATGGTACTCCTGAGGGAGGAGACAAAGGGGGAGAAAAACAGAGATAGTCAAGGAGTCAGACAGAGAGACAATGAAAGACAAAAAGACAAAGAGAGAATTCTAGACCACTGAAAGGAAACCAAAGCCACAAAAAGCACCCATGTAAATTGATGTCCTCCCCGCCCCCAACATCTCAATGTCAGGACGGCGCAGTACCTGGTAGAACAGCTTGCCGTCTCCCAGCGTGAGGTCAGCATCGTCCCAGAACACTGCCAGCATGGCAACACTCTCGTTGCCAGTGAAACCGTTGGGGAAGGGGACAGGGAACAGGAGCTGCTCGTTTTCACTAACCGACTGGAGCTGGACAAGTCCGTTATCTGAGAACTGACCAACAGATCGGGTGGGTAGAAAGAGAGAGAGTGAGACAACAGAGACAGAGGGAGACAGAGAGAATGAGAGAGTGAGAGAGAAGCAGTCTTCCTCTACACATTCCTGTCTTTCAGGAAATAGGGCAATTGTTATATATTTTAAAAGCAATAAGGCAAAAATACCAGAGAAAATGAATAGTAAAATTCAACGTGTTTGATATACAGTATACAGTGTACTCAGTACAAAACTTTCCATACTTAATCTGTTTTATTTTTTGTTCTGAAACACTGAGCTGAAAAGAGATCAGCTAAAAAAACGCAAACTAAATTCTGTACTATGACAGTGTACGAAACAGCATGGCACAAAAGTGGCAGGGCATTATGGGAAATGATGTGAATATGTGGATGCGTGCATGGACAGGAGTGAAAACGGTCCTGGTGTGGGTCTGGGACACTCACATACAGCCTGTCGTACAGTTTCCCTAAGAATGGGAAGCCCATTGGGGGCGTGATGTAGGGCGAGTTTCCGTCCGCCACCGTGATCTTCGGGGCCGCGTCCCCCACCTCCTCGCCGAAGGGGTACAGCTCGCTCTCTGTTTGGGACAGACAAGCAGTGACACACCCAGTCACACAAACTGCTATCAATGCAATCTCCTTATTATTAGAAGGCACCTAAAATAATAGCATAATAAATTCAATGGCATACGACATAAGAAAACCAAACTCATTCAGCATTAAAAATTAACCAGCTGCATCATATGGCTTGTCAAATTATGGTTTTCAATTCCTTGTTTGTGTAAGATAGTTGGGGATGTTTAACTTTGATTGAGCACAGATGGCTAGGCTCGTGACAGCTAGCTACTGATAATTACTGACTTTGATAATGCGGTGAATACATATGAGTTATAATCCTTTCCTTGTGCTTTCATATAAAACATAAACATGAAAGACAGTGTAAGTTTACATTTTGCAGAACACAGAAGGAAAAGAACAGACTGAATAGAATGGCAATAAAAGGTATAACAGAACCACTGGTCGGGTAGGGAGCTAATTCAGATTTAAACATAGCACATTCGTTCAACATGGAGTGATTGCTGCTGATATAGCGCCCCACCCTTCTGAGCCAGCTGCCGACAGAGAGTGCCGTTCACCAGGGGGCAGGAGCATCTGAACGACCCCGGGGAATTTTGGCAGGCGGTGTGGGCGGGGCACGCCATGGGGGACTGGCACTCATCCCGATCGGCGCAGCCCCTGGTCCCGCGCCCCGCTGCCTGCGTGGGGGTCCACCCCAAGCCGCACCGGCACCGGAACCCCCCCACGGAGTTGGCGCAGGAGGCGGAGGGGTGGCACCCGCCCCTGTCCCGCTGGCACTCGTCCAGGTCGGCGCACAGGGGCCCGAGGGGCAGGAAGCCCGGGGCGCAGGCGCACAGGAAGGAGCCGGGCGTGTTGAGGCAGCGGGCCCGGGCGTGGCAGGGCGGCTCGGGGGCAGAGCACTCGTCCACGTCCTCGCACCACGTCCCGTTCCCCGCGTACCCGCCGGGGCAGTGGCAGGAGAAGGAGCCGGGCACGTTCCAGCAGCGGGCGAGAGGGTGGCAGGGCCGGGTGCCGTTGGTGCACTCGTCCGTGTCCACACACGCCCCGTTCTCCTCGTGGTACCCCGTGGGGCAGGAGCAATTGAATCCCCCTGGCGAATTGGAGCACACCTGATCATGCCGACAAGTGGTGTTGAGCAGGCACTCGTTGATATCCACACAGCCCTGACCCTTGGCCTCGTACCCGGGCACACAGGGGCACTGGAAGGAGCCCTCGGTGTTCACGCACTTGGCGTGGGTGGGGCAGGGGCTGTCGCCCCCGTCGCATTCGTCTATGTCCTCGCAGTCCGTCCCGTTCAGGAGGAAGCCCAGGTCACAGGGGCACTCGTAGGAGCCCAGCAAGTTGATGCAGGTGGAGTGGGGCTGACAGACTGAGGCATTCTGGGAACACTCATCAATATCCAGGCACTCCGTGTCGTTGCTCCAGAAGCCCCGGTCACAGATGCAGTAGAAGGAGCCCGGGGCATTTACGCAGGTCCCGTTAGCACACAGCTCTGCATCAATGCACTCATCCACATCCTGACAGAGCGAGCCGTTGGCTAAGAACCCCGGGTCACAGGGGCAGACGTGACCGCCCTCGGTGTTGACGCAGGTGCTGTGCTCCGGGCAGGTGGAGTTATCCAGGCACTCATCCACGTCCTCGCACAGGGAGCCGTTGGCCTGGTAGCCGCCCCAGCAGTCGCAGGCGAAGAGGCCCGCCACGTTGCGGCAGTCGGAGGCGTTGGGGCACAGCGTCAGGCCCAGGGCGCACTCATCCACGTCCTCGCACAGCGAGCCGTTGGCCAGGAAGCCGTCGTCGCAGGGGCAGAGGTAGCCCCCGCCCACGTTGGCGCAGGTGCTGTTCTCGGGGCAGGTGGCGTTGCCGCTCGCGCACTCGTCCACGTCCTCGCAGCTGGTGCCGTTCCGCCTGTACCCTTCCCAGCATTCACAGCGGAATGATCCTTCGGTGTTGAGGCAGCGGGCGAACTCGGGGCACCCCCCCAGACCCCGGCGGCACTCGTCCACGTCCGAGCAGAGGGTCCCATTCCCGGAGAAGCCTGCCTGGCAGCGGCAGTAGTGGGATCCCAGGATGTTGGCGCACTCGGCGTGGGCGTGGCACGCCGTGCTAGCGTTGCCGCACTCCTCCCTGCTTACGCAGGTGCCGTGGCTGTAGACCAGGCCCAGGATGCAGCTGCAGGTGTATGACCCCGGAAAGTTCCGGCATGTCATGTTGCCCCCGCACACGTTGACTGTCTGGCACTCGTCGATGTCCTCGCAGGTGATCCCATCGCCGCGGTAACCCTCCACGCAGCGGCAGTAGTGAGAGCCGAACGTGTTGTTGCACAGGGCGTTCGCGCTGCAGTTGTGGGGGAGGGTGGAGTTTTGAGCGCACTCGTCCACGTCCTGGCACTCGAACCCGGAGCCCGTGGTACCGAGCGGGCAGGAACACTCGAAGGAGCCAGCCGTGTTCAAGCAGTCGGCGAAGGGGTGGCATCCTCCGTTTCGGTTTTGGCATTCGTCAATGTCTATAATTCATCCAAAATGGGACAGGGTCAGGGCAACAGCCTCCCAGAGGGTCTAAAAAAATCTAAAAAGAGAACCCACACAAAAGCCACACAAAAGGCACAAACCGCTCTCGCGGGTGAGACAGGTAAAGGTTAAAGGCGGCGTCTCACCTGAGCAGTTGCGACCGTCGCCCGTGAAGCCGCTGAGGCAGAAGCAGAGATGGCTCCCCACCGTGTTCACACACTGGGCAAAGTCACTGCAGTCCTGCTCCCCTGTCTCACACTCATCCACATCTGAGAGGAGGCAGAGAGCAGGAAGGAGGAGGATGTGGTAAAAATGAGAGGGTCAGAGCAAAGGAGGAGGGAGGGTGTGGCAATCATGGGGGAGGGGAATACAGTCCGTTTTTAAAATAACTTATTAAATGTGCTGGCAAAAGCTGATATCAGTCATTTGTTACTTCCCGCACAGACTTACAAAACATGCAAAACGTCTTGCTCATTCTTTGTTGCATTAGTATTGGACTTATGAGAGAAAATTAAAAAAAATATATATTTGAGAAGCCCAAAACAAGGTTACTCCTTTTTCTTCCACATTTTGTATGTGTGAATGCACAATGAATCAGTCTCATCCCTCTTAATGATGTGTGGCTAATTAAAACTGGAAATATGGCAGACAAATTAAACCTCTCAATAAGAGCGTCTGCCGCAGGAATGCAATGTGATGAATGTAATGTAAATACAAGTTTATATTCATGAATGCTGCATCATTTTTAATTGAAGCAAATTTTTATCGTCATTGTATGTGTCTTGCTTAAGACATTCATGTTCTCATATAAGTTGCCAATTTTAAAATAAATAACCAGAAACATGCAACAATAAAGGCATATTACATTGATATAACAAATAATATCAAAAGAAACATAAACACATCTGTTTGGTTATGTGTTGGACAGAAAACTTATTTGATATTTGGTCCTTTGATATTTCCTACAGCCAACCTGAAAAAGTCTACCATTGTGAGTTTTTATGGCTTGCATTCTCATTTCAAATCTTTCGATCATTAAAGTTCTGCATCTAGTCATGCATGACTGCAAGCTGTTTGTTCAGAGTGAATATAGGCACTGTAGTGGCTCGTCACACGCTCGTGGTCCTGCCCCCTTACCGCTGCAGGACGTCCCGTTCTGCGTGTACCCTTCCCGGCAGACGCAGGCGTAGGACCCGGGGCTGTTGACGCACTCCGTCTCGTTGTTGGGGCAAACATCGTCCTCGCACTCGTCAATGTCGGAGCAGGTGAGGCCGTCCCCTTCGAAGCCCACGTCGCAGACACACTGGTATCCCGCGGGCGAGGGGTGGCAGAGCCCGTAGGGGTGGCACGGGGGGGTGCAGCGGGGGCTCGGGGCCACGCAGCTGCCGTTGTAGACCACGGTGCCGTTCAGGCACGAGCAGACGTGCGAGCCGGCCGAGTTCACGCACACGGAGCCCGCCGAGCAGGTGGCGTTGGACACGGCACACTCGTCGATGTCCTGGCAGGAGAAGCCGTCGCCCTCGAAGCCCTGCCAGCAGCGGCAGGAGAAGTCTCCGGGGACGTTGGTGCAGGTGGCCTCGGGGTGGCAGGTGCCAGCGGCGGCGCACTCGTCCACGTCGTCGCACCAGGTGCCGTTCCCCGTGAAGCCGCGCTTGCAGGTGCAGCTGAAGGAGCCCTCGCTGTTGAGGCAAGTGGCGCTGGCGTGGCAGGGCTGGCCCGCGGCGCACTCATTGACGTCGGTGCAGGCGGCCCTGGCGCTGGTACGGGTGAAGCCCCTCCGGCAGGGGCACTCGTAGGACCCCTCGGTGTTGGTGCAGCGCTCGTTGGCCTGGCACGGCGCCTCCAGCTCCAGGCACTCGTCGACGTCCTGGCAGACGGTGCGGTTGACCAGGCGGAAGCCCTGGGAGCAGACGCAGGAGAAGGAGCCCTTGCTGTTGACGCAGGTGGCCCTGTTCCGGCAGCCGCCGTTGTCCACCAGGCACTCGTTGATGTCGGCGCACTGCGAGACGCCGTCGCCCGCGTAGCCCGGCTGGCAGGTGCAGTTGTAGGAGCCGGGCAGGTTGATGCACAGGGCATTGGAGTGGCACTGCTTGGCCAGCGAGCACTCGTCCACGTCCACGCAGGAGATGCCGTTGCCCTCGTACCCGGGCCGGCACTCGCAGGTGAAGGAGCCGGGGAAGTTGGCGCAGACGGCGTTCGGGCTGCAGCGGCCCATGGCGCACTCGTCCAGGTCCTGGCACCGGGAGGCGTTGTAGGTGTAGCCAGCGCCGCAGTTGCAGCGGTAGGAGCCGCCGATGTTGGCACAGGTGGCGCTGGCGGGGCAGATGCCCGGCGTCAGGCACTCGTCCACGTCGGTGCAGCGCCGCCCCTCGCCCAGGTAGCCCGAGCGGCAGGCGCAGTCGTAGGAGCCCAGCACGTTGATGCAGTCGGCGTTGGGGTCGCAGCCGTTGGCGCCGGCGCACTCGTTGACGTCCACGCAGGTGAGCCCGTTGCCCACGAAGCCCTGCAGGCAGGTGCAGCGGTACGAGCCCGGCGTGTTGACGCAGTCGGCGAACAGGCTGCAGATGTTGTTGGCGCACTCATCGATGTCGTTGCACGTCTGGCCGTTGCTCTTGTAGCCCGTGCTGCATGTGCAGCTGTACGTCCCCGGGAGGTTTTTGCAGCCCTTGTAGCCGGCGGCTGCAGAGCAGACGCCAGGCGTCTCCGAGCACTCGTCAATGTCCAGGCACAGGTAGTTCCCGTTGCCCTTGTAGCCGGCGTTGCAGGTGCACATGTACGACCCGGGGTTGTTGGTGCAGGTGGCGTTCCAGTGGCAGATGCCCCGGTTGGTGCACTCGTCCACGTCCTGGCACTCGAAGCCGTTGCCCCGGAAGCCGGCGTTGCAGCGGCAGCTCACCCCGCCGGCCGTGTTGGTGCACAGCGCGTTGCCGTGGCAGCCGCCGTTGTTGGTCAGGCACTCGTCGATGTCCTCGCAGCGGACGCCGTCGCCCACGTAGCCCTCCTGGCAGACGCAGGCGTAGCTGCCCAGCGTGTTGTTGCAGCGCGCCTTGGCGTGGCAGCCGTGCAGGCCCAGCTCGCACTCGTTGATGTCGGCGCACTGCAGGCCGTCGCCGTTGTAGCCGATCTTGCACATGCAGGTGAAGCTGCCGTCGCGCGTGTTGATGCACTCGGCGTAGCTGTGGCACTGCTTGCCCACCGACGCGCAGTCGCTCAGGTCCGCTGCTCCAACGAGAGACAAAGACCGGGTGAAAAGGGGAGAAGAGAGAAACCCCTTCAAATAACATACAAATGAATCACAAATATTTGCTGCCCTTATTACCCACACCACTAAGCAACACTGATCTGAGATCAGTGCTCAGCATGCGAACACTTCCCATCAGGCCAAGCTCAGGGATGCAGAGGGGAGTATCAAGCAAGAAACAGACAGTACTGCAACCTTTGTCCCCATTCTCTACCGAGGGCCCTGTGGTCACATGACCTGGCTCAGAAGTCACCTGACCTCTCAATGCCATCACCCACCTGCATATGAATGCCCCAGCGCCGCACACAGACATGCCAGGCACAGCAGTGGCACTCTGCAGGAAACAGGGCACAGTTAGAGAGCGTATCAGATGCCAGCAAACTTAACTGCTAAATTTTTGACCATGCTGTCATAAGTTTCACCTGCGATTGTTGATCCAATCGAAATACTAAAACTGAAGATTCAATTTTAAAATGTATAATAAGTTATAACTTACACATAACTTACCTTATTTTTTATTTTTTGTCCTTTTCCCCTTATATAACAAAATTTTATCACACCACGTAGCTCCAGTTTACCCTAGATCCACTTACTTTGAATTGCTCCCTCTTCATGTTCGTCATTATCTGACATAATCTATTCGTAAAAATATGGATTCTTCTGATTACCTTTGACTCTTGGAAAAATAGGACAACGGCATATTTACCTGGAACAGGTGTGTAGGTAAATTCCTTTGTACACTGAATGTGGACATTTGTTCTACTCCGTGCTTGGAAAGTCACTTCCTTTCCCGTCTAGGGCTGAGGTGAAATACTATCTCTTGACCTTGCCCATATCAATTTAAATAAGAGAAATGTGCCACGGAAAAATAATATCTCAAAATACAATAGCTATTTTCACTCTGTGCACAACTGATATATTCAGTACGATAATAAATCTACTCTAAACTGGACAGGTGCTTAGAGTAAGAGAGTAGTGGTAAGAAGTGAGGCTCGTTACCCAGAGGTTACCAGTTCTAATCCCTGGTGGCGCACTCTCATACCATTGAGCAAGGAGCTTAACACAGACTGCCTCAGTAAATTATCCAACAATATTGTAATATAATGTAATGTAAATATCTAACAGATGAGATAGCAAATGTAATGTAAGGCAAGAATCCTCAGTAAGATTGTAGTCTCATAGAATGAGTGAGTTGTTGAGAAATTCAATCATTAACATTGACAGTGACAACACAATTAGCGCTGTTTAGCCTGCTGGCAGATATTTGTTTCTTATCTATTAATCAGTGTCAACAGGAAAATGCTCTTCTATGATTTGAAGCCAAGGTGTTTGTGAAAATCAGATGCATTGTAATATAGCGTGTAATACCTGAATGTATACTTCAACTGCTTCTGTCCCCAGATTAATGTTGTGCTGATCTGTTTTGTAGAAGCCAACCATGCTCCACTTAAGGAACATGGTAGGAGATGCCTCAGCTATGTGTGAAGTCTGAACATTTTAGTGTTGACTGGCTACAGACAGATTTCAGGTTAGGCTCGGCTATACCAGTGACATTTAAGGGGAAACACCCCGTATTGCATTTTCACTTACCCCTCCCACCACCACCGCTATATCACCAGAATGAATGAGAATGAGTGGGATTTTTAAAATCATTACCATTACATTGATCTTTGCTTATAAACTACCTTATGTACCTTTATTTACAGTTGAGTCATTAGTAGTCATTACTTAGTTAAGTTATTGAGCTAATATACACAACTTGTGTATGAAATTAAACTGTAAACTGAGGAATCAAATTCTTGTCTGGAGCAACTGGTTTATCTCTCTTTTCATCACGCTTCAGGGAAGTCGAACACCATTCATTGTATTGTTGGTATGCAAAGCCAGAAGGAAAGCGAGTAGAGCTGTCGAGAAGGGTTGGAAAAGTAAGTAAGCCAGCTATCAGCCCATGAAAAGAAGAAATGATGACGATAATCCCCGATTTCTTATTAGGTTACACTCTGAATGTTATGACAGCCTCCAGGCCAGATTCTGCCATTGTCTCCTGCTGGGATGAACCTTTTCCAAAAGAACCTTTCTGGTGTCGGGTGATGGGAGGTGTTATGTAAAGAGGCCACCTCGGTTGCGTAGCAACAGGGCCCTGGACCGCCCAAACCCCCTCAAACGTTGTGGGTTCACATTTGAACCACTCTCATCCCAGGAGCTGAGGCGTTAGTCATTTTATCAGGGAAGCGCATTAGTGTGTGTGGTACACAAAGATTTAAGAGTTTGAGAATGACGCAAGCAACATTCAAACATGTTCATTGTGTGGCTAGAAAATCTGTGCTGCTGGTAGGGCATGTGTCAAAGTCCACCTCATAGTCTTCTCAGAAACAGAATGTTCTGTTTACTTTTTTTCAAAACCCCACCATGTAAAAGCCTTATCTATATGCATACAGCTATGTAGCAGTATGTATATATACTTTGAAATTGTTTAAAATGTCACCTATAATGTTAGACTTTTCTGATATATCTAAAAATATGACAGAAGCCCTGCAGTTCAAAAAATATACCATTCCCAATTTCCTGTGCAAACATATCCACAATCATTTTGGCTTCACATTGAGCCTGAAATTATTTCTACATTACTACATAACCCAAACATACTAATCAGTGGCCTAGAATGTTGCTTATAACAGTTATATCTATGAAAAACTAAACTGGAACAAAATCAGAGCAAAATATACTGTTTATAATATAATAGCTTTTTGTGATGGCTTTTGAAATACTATAACTAAGTGATTATGAAAATTAAGCTTTTATGGGTTAAATAAATGATGAAAACAAATTGATACCACTCAGTCACACTATTGCAGTTCAACTCTCTTAAGGCCAGAAATGGGTATTCCCTTACATGAATCCTGATAATGTTGATACATAAGCATATTAAAAATGTGTCCTCTGACTATCTGTTTTTTCACCTGACCACATGGGACCACATGGGCTTTACACAAACAATTCACTTAAAAAAACAGAGAATCAGGCAATCCACATTACTCAAAATCACCTGACCACAAATTCATGAGGCAAACTGCAACAAGCGACTGTCACCATTTTCCGCAGCAATCTTTAACTTCAAAAAATAAATTCAACGGAGCCTACTCACCGCATGTTTCTGGATCTTGGGACCTAGGAGGAAGGCATGGAGGCGCTGAGGCCGAAGGCTGCTGTCTCCCGCTGTGCTTCACGGTCCCCCGGCTGACACGCTCTGGTCCGAAGGAGCCTCTCCTCCTTGCCAGTTCTCCCAGTCTCGGCCCAGATTCCCCTGGGACAGGACACAATGGCGCGTCTCAGAGCACACTGATATCCTAAACCACAGAAAAGGGGAACACCCTTATTTTTGTGTCCTGTACCATCCACAACGGTAACTGAACTGGACCCTCAGGGCACGTCAATTGTTCTTTTCTTAAAAAAAATTATGAAAAAATTGTTGAAAACAGGGAAAGAATAAGTATAGTAATTCAACGACAGTGGAAATTCTATGAGGATATTTTTTCAGTTCCTGGTATGTCCTTGTACTGGAGAAAACCACATATTTCGCCATTCACTTTGTTCTAATGTATACATGTATATGACTCTCAGTAATTCATCCTTGTTTATCTTAAATTTTATAGATTATCTATTGATAAACTTTCAGACTTTATTAAATACCCTTCAAAAGGTTATAACTGCTGTGCCCATCCTGTGACTCAAACACGCCATTGTCTGATTTCACTTCAGTTCTTTTAGACTGAATGTGAAACACATTCAATGTGGGTACTTTTTAGGTTATCCATCATCAAAAAATTGGTCTGTGAAGTATTTTTGAAAAAAAAAAAAAAAAGAAATCGAAGGCAAATATTGCCTGCATATACTGCAATTCCTTATTCTTCCAGATGGTGGGGATGTTACACCAGACAAGTACTACTTGTAAGGCAAAAGCATTTAAATAAAGATATCTCTAATGTTAATGCTAGCAACCAGTGGAATGTATTAGTGTGTAAATTTCTATTTCTAATCAAAGATATCCAGGTCATTACCACATTAAAATGGCAATTTAATAGAAATTATGCACTTTAAATGTGTAGTGCCAGTTCATTTCAGAATCACACGTGAAACAACATGTTTATTATTATCTTGTATAATCTTGTACCATAAAATATTAAACAATATATTTCATTTCTTTCATGATTCATAGCTCAACATTTACATTTACATTTACATTTATTTATTTAGCAGACGCTTTTATCCAAAGCGATTTACAAAAGTGCATACAGCAAGTATAGCGACAGTACGGGGACAGGATGTGTACAGTTCCACAATGAGACAGTTCTCAGCTGAGAGCAGTGTCTGTTTGAGGACACAGTACTATTAGATTTGTACAATTACAGCCTATAGGGCAACTAATACGATACACTTTCAAACGGCGGACTTCGACAACTTCGACAACATTGCTGAAAGAAATTGTGAAATCTCTCTTTTTTGTTGTATGCAGAAAAATTTGTGACACATGTTGTCCATACAGTAATTAAATTTTAAATATAAACCTTCAACATTTGACTTTGAAGAACTTAACCCTTGTTGTCCACCAAGTTTAAAGAATACCCCATATTAGCTTCTCACATGGAATTTACAAGACTCCTATTGTAGGCATATCATGAATAATGTTATTCTGTGTTATTGTGAACAGTGAACTGTAAACACAACTCTTTTACAATTTCAGCTCAGAGGGAGAGGTTCTTTGGTGGCTAATATTTTTAAAGTATTCTTTATGTACAGTGTGGAGAAGAATTTTTGGCAACTGTTGGACCTTATTTGCTTATAGGCACACTTTTACAATATAGCCTGTCATTATGTTACTGTAATTACATTGGAAGACATAGGTATAGATCAAATATTATCCAGTATAAGACACAGTAATAGATAGAGGAGTACAATGACTAATCATAATACAAATAGATTATGTTTTGACAACAATTGCGGAATGACATAATATTTTAAATTCCTTAAAAACTCTATACATTGGCTTTTTGAACAAATATTTTCATTTTATGGATGAAAAATTCTGCTAGAAAAATAGTTTAATTATCTTGTTCCATACATTCCATGCCACATAGGAAGGGGATTCCCACAGAACTGGTAAGGTTTATTTGAACAAGGATGTTCCATTTCCCTCACTGCACTAGATATCTCCTTCTTTTATCCTCACATCACAGAGGAACAAAGGAAAAGATGCCAGGAAGAGACCTGACCACTCATTTCTAATGAAATGCACTTGGTCTGATACAGTTGAAGATAATGGGGTGAGCACGGGGAAGTTAAAGGGAAAGTGAACATTGGCCGAGGTCATAGTGTGCAGCCTTTTATGAACTTTACTATTGTGGACCCAAATTCCTGCACTTTTGACAGTAACCTAGTCACCCTTAAAGTCATTCTCTTTCTTTTTAAAATCATTAATTTAAGATTTTAGGTTACCAATTGTGCATTTCTTTCAAAACATGATTAAATATGGTGATTATTGCAGCTGATGAAAAGTATGAAAGAAAATCAAGTTTGATTAGCTAAATTAGTTACATTGAATAGGGACCTAAGTCTCCCATCACATTACAAGGAATTAAAATCCAGTGACACAACTTGTGTGAGGGTGATTTTGGAGACACACTAAACGTGTTCATGCAGGACTGTAGATCATCCCATTATGACATCAGTAACTGACATCTAATATACAGTCAACTTCCCATCAGGAACATTTTCGTCAAATGTGTTTTCCTGTAAAGGGGAAACGTCTGTCTTGAGGATAAGGCGGTGGTCAGCTCTAGTAGGAACGTTATTCATTTTGATGATAACAGCTCATGTTTAAACATGTCTCCTATTTTAAAAAGTGTGACTGAATGAATGTACCTTCAGAGAGTGGGAATCTTGTTTGCTGTTCTGACTTGTTGGTCTAGATTGCTTCCACATTCCAAATGTTTTTTTTTCCCCACATTTTTGCTCAGAGGGTGGAAGACTGCCGTACAGGCAAAACTATGAACGCCATTTTGGGCCCACCCCCAAAGGGAGTAGGTCATTTCAGTAATCACATGCCCAGAGAGACGCCTGTGGAGTTAATCCATGTCATCAGAGAGCTGAATTTGAATTGAATTGGTCTGAATTTGCATTGCGTAAATGAATGATTGGATCCGAATTTTAGCAGAGCAGGGCAATGTAATGATTGTAATTGTATTTATGGTTTGAATGTGATAACTTCACATAGAATTTTTTTGTTTGAAATTTAGTTAAAATGTAAGCTATTTTCAACTTCTCAATTCCATTCAACGTCTCATTTTATTCTCCAAATAAACAATTTGAAATTCAAAGCGTGAAAATTCATATTCAAAACAGCAAGTAACATATGGGGTGCTCAGGATAGGTAACGTTAGTAGAACACAGATAATCGGAATCATTTCCAAGTAACAACATGATGTGATATTGTTAGCTAGGTAGCTACATGTTAGAACAAAATAAGACATGAGAGGCCATGGCATGTAGCGAATATAGTCACATCTAAAGGATCTTACTAGGCACGAGATGGATTTAAAAAGTTAAAATGTCTTAATACTGGCATTTATTAGATGTAATCGTTTCATCCCTCTCTGAGCAGAACAAAAAATAAAGGTTAAATGGTTGCTATGCAACAGAAAATGCTACACAATAGAGCAACCTAGCTGGTTAAGGATTGTCCTTGAAATCTATTTTAAAAGTCAATGACACGCTTTGTCTTTCTCTGATTGGAAAATAACATTATCACAAGAATTTAGCCTGACCAGGAATCCCGCTGTCTACTTTTACCCAGCCTGTCCTGTAGTCAAGAATCAAGAATTTTTTGTCAGCCCATCCATATGCAAGTATACATTAGGGTTGAAATAACGTTTCCCTGGGACCCATGGTGCTACACTCAGTCAGATGTTCTGGATAAGAACATCCAGCTGTATAAACGTAACTTGTAACCTCTGCAAGTCACTCTGGATAAGAACATCTGCTGAATGACAATAATGTAATGTAATCCAGAACTCCAGAAAATCCAAAAATACTTTGAATGCTTGGAGTTGCAGTTGAAGGGTGTTTTACCTTGCCACTGTCACCCTGGTCTTGCTTGCGTGGAAGTCAATGATTTTACAATACATGGAAAAATATTTATAG